>NW_028181319.1:0-136328 GCF_964211825.1 Aythya ferina | reverse complement strand
AAACCTACCTGATGTTCTCCAAAACCCACAATTTACCCTTTTCCACCACGATAACCAACGAGAACCCAACAAAACCCAACGGAGACCCCAAAAAACGTCAAAAACACCCCAAACAAGAAAAGGATCACCCCCAAAAATGGAAGAAAATCCCCCAAAACCATAGATCCACCCCAAAGACACCCTAAACCTACCTGATTTTCTCCAAAACCCACAATTTACCCTCTTCCACCATGATAACCAACGAGAACCCAACAAAACCCAACAGAGACCACAAAAAACGTCAAAAACACCCCAAACAAGAACGGCATCACCCCCAAAACTGGAAGAAAATCCCCCAAAACCATAGATCCACCCCAAAGACACCCTAAACCTACCTGATTTTCTCCAAAACCCACAATTTACCATTTTCCAACACGATGACCAACGAGAACCCAACAGAACCCAACAGAGACCCCAAAAAACGTCAAAAACACCCCAAACAAGAACGGCATCACCACCAAAACTGGAAGAAAATCCCCCAAAACCATAGATCCACCCCAAAAACACCCTAAACCTACCTGATCTTCTCCAAAAACCACAATTTACCCTTTTCCACCATGATAACCAACGAGAACCCAAAAAAACCCAACGGAGACCCCAAAAAACGTCAAAAAACACCCCAAACAAGAACGGCATCACCCCCAAAACTGGAAGAAAATCCCCCAAAACCATAGATCCACCCCAAAACCACCCTAAACCTACCTGATGTTCTCCAAAACCCACAATCCACGCCTATTTAACATAATGACAAACAAGAACCCAACAAAACCTAATGGAGACACCAAAACACGTCAAAAACACCCCAAACAAGAACGGCATCACCACCAAAACTGGAAGAAAATCCCCCAAAACCATAGATCCACCCCAAAGACACCCTAAACCTACCTGATCTTCTCCAAAAACCACAATTTACCCTTTTCCAACACGATGACCAACGAGAACCCAACAGAACCCAACAGAGACCACAAAAAACGACAAAAACACCCCAAACAAGAACGGCATCACCACCAAAACTGGAAGAAAATCCCCCAAAACCATAGATCCACCCCAAAACCACCCTAAACCTACCTGATCTTCTCCAAAACCCACAATCCACACCTATTTAACATAATGACAAACAAGAACCCAACAAAACCTAATGGAGGCACCAAAACACGTCAAAAACACCCCAAACAAGTACGGCATCACCACCAAAACTGGAAGAAAATCCCCCAAAACCATAGATCCACCCCAAAGACACCCTAAAACTACCTGATGTTCTCCAAAACCCACAATCCACTCCTTTTTAACATAATGACAAACAAGAACCCAACAAAACCTAATGGAGACCCCAAAACACGTAAAAAACACCCCAAAAAATATCGGCATCACCCCCAAAACTGGAAGAAAATACACCAAAACCATAGATCCACCCCAAAACCACCCTAAACCTACCTGATGTTCTCCAAAACCCCACAATTTACACTTTTCCACCATGATAACCAACGAGAACACAACAAAACCCAACGGAGACCCCAAAAAACGTCAAAAACACCCCAAACAAGAACGGCATCACCCCCAAAACTGGAAGAAAATCCCCCAAAACCATAGATCCACCCCAAAACCACCCTAAACCTACCTGATCTTCTCCAAAAACCACAATTTACACTTTTACAACACGATGACCAACGAGAACCCAACAGAACCCAACAGAGACACCAAAAAACGTCAAAAACACCCCAAACAAGAACGGCATCACCACCAAAACTGGAAGAAAATCCCCCAAAACCATAGATCCACCCCAAAACCACCCTAAAACTACCTGATCTTCTCCAAAACCCACAATCCACTCCTATTTAACATAATGACAAACAAGAACCCAACAAAACCTAATGGAGACACCAAAACACATAAAAAACACCACAAAAAATATCGGCATCACCCCCAAAACTGGAAGAAAATACACCAAAACCATAGATCCACCCCAAAACCACCCTAAACCTACCTGATCTTCTCCAAAAACCACAATTTACCCTTTTTCCAACACGATGACCAACGAGAACCCAACAAAACCCAACGGAGACCCCAAAAAACGTCAAAAACACCCCAAACAAGAACGGCATCACCACCAAAACTGGAAGAAAATCCCCCAAAACCATAGATCCACCCCAAAACCACCCTAAACCTACCTGATCTTCTCCAAAAACCACAATCCACACCTATTTAACATAATGACAAACAAGAACCCAACAAAACCTAATGGAGACACCAAAACACGTAAAAAACACCCCAAACAAGAATGGCATCACCACCAAAACTGGAAGAAAATCCCCCAAAACCATAGATCCACCCCAAAGACACCCTAAACCTACCTGATGTTCTCCAAAACCCACAATTTACCCTTTTACAACACGATGACCAACGAGAACCCAACAGAACCCAACAGAGACCCCAAAAAACGTCAAAAACACCCAAACAAGAACGGCATCACCACCAAAACTGGAAGAAAATCCCCCAAAACCATAGATCCACCCCAAAACCACCCTAAACCTACCTGATCTTCTCCAAAACCCACAATCCACACCTATTTAACATAATGACAAACAAGAACCCAACAAAACCTAATGGAGGCACCAAAACACGTCAAAAAGACCCCAAACAAGTACGGCATCACCACCAAAACTGGAAGAAAATCCCCCAAAACCATAGATCCACCCCAAAGACACCCTAAAACTACCTGATGTTCTCCAAAACCAACAATCCACTCCTATTTAACATAATGACAAACAAGAACCCAACAAAACCTAATGGAGACCCCAAAACACGTAAAAAACACCCCAAAAAATATCGGCATCACCCCCAAAACTGGAAGAAAATTCACCAAAACCATAGATCCACCCCAAAGACACCCTAAACCTACCTGATGTTCTCCAAAACCCACAATTTACCCTTTTCCACCATGATAACCAACGAGAACCCAACAAAACCCAACGGAGACCCCAAAAAACGTCAAAAACACCCCAAACAAGAACGGCATCACCCCCAAAACTGGAAGAAAATCCCCCAAAACCATAGATCCACCCCAAAGACACCCTAAACCTACCTGATGTTCTCCAAAACCCACAATTTACCCTTTTCCACCATGATAACCAACGAGAACCCAACAAAACCCAACGGAGACCCCAAAAAACGTCAAAAACACCCCAAACAAGAACGGCATCACCCCCAAAACTGGAAGAAAATCCCCCAAAACCATAGAGATCCACCCCAAAACCACCCTAAACCTACCTGATCTTCTCCAAAAACCACAATTTACCCTTTTCCAACACGATGACCAACGAGAACCCAACAGAACCCAACAGAGACCCCAAAAAACGTCAAAAAAACACCCCAAACAAGAACGGCATCACCACCAAAACTGGAAGAAAATCCCCCAAAACCATAGATCCACCCCAAAACCACCCTAAAACTACCTGATCTTCTCCAAAACCCACAATCCACTCCTATTTAACATAATGACAAACAAGAACCCAACAAAACCTAATGGAGACACCAAAACACATAAAAAACACCCCAAAAAATATCGGCATCACCCCCAAAACTGGAAGAAAATACACCAAAACCATAGATCCACCCCAAAACCACCCTAAACCTACCTGATGTTCTCCAAAAACCACAATTTACCCTTTTCCACCATGATAACCAACGAGAACCCAACAAAACCCAACGGAGACCCCAAAAAACGTCAAAAACACCCCAAACAAGAACGGCATCACCACCAAAACTGGAAGAAAATCCCCCAAAACCATAGATCCACCCCAAAACCACCCTAAACCTACCTGATCTTCTCCAAAACCCACAATCCACACCTATTTAACATAATGACAAACAAGAACCCAACAAAACCTAATGGAGGCACCAAAACACGTCAAAAAGACCCCAAACAAGTACGGCATCACCACCAAAACTGGAAGAAAATCCCCCAAAACCATAGATCCACCCCAAAGACACCCTAAAACTACCTGATGTTCTCCAAAACCAACAATCCACTCCTATTTAACATAATGACAAACAAGAACCCAACAAAACCTAATGGAGACACCAAAACACGTAAAAACACCACAAAAAATATCGGCATCACCCCCAAAACTGGAAGAAAATACACCAAAACCATAGATCCACCCCAAAACCACCCTAAACCTACCTGATCTTCTCCAAAACCCACAATTTACCCTTTTCCACCATGATAACCAACGAGAACCCAACAAAACCCAACGGAGACCCCAAAAAACGTCAAAAACACCCCAAACAAGAACGGCATCACCACCAAAACTGGAAGAAAATCCCCAAAACCATAGATCCACCCCAAAACAACTCTAAACCTACCTGATCTTCTCCAAAACCCACAATCCACTCCTATTTAACATAATGACAAACAAGAACCCAACAAAACCTAATGGAGACACCAAAACACGTCAAAAACACCCCAAACAAGAAAAGGATCACCACCAAAACTGGAAGAAAATCCCCCAAAACCATAGATCCACCCCAAAGACACCCTAAAACTACCTGATGTTCTCCAAAACCAACAATCCACTCCTATTTAACATAATGACAAACAAGAACCCAACAAAACCTAATGGAGACCCCAAAACACGTAAAAAACACCCCAAAAAATATCGGCATCACCCCCAAAACTGGAAGAAAATCCCCCAAAACCATAGATCCACCCCAAAACCACCCTAAACCTACCTGATCTTCTCCGAAAACCACAATTTACCCTTTTCCAACACGATGACCAACGAGAACCCAACAGAACCCAACAGAGACCCCAAAAAACGTCAAAAACACCCCAAACAAGAACGGCATCACCCCAAAACTGGAAGAAAATCCCCCAAAACCATAGATCCACCCCAAAACCACCCTAAACCTACCTGATCTTCTCCAAAAACCACAATTTACCCTTTTCCACCATGATAACCAACGAGAACCCAACAAAACCCAACGGAGACCCCAAAAAACGTCAAAAACACCCCAAACAAGAACGGCATCACCACCAAAACTGGAAGAAAATCCCCAAAACCATAGATCCACCCCAAAACCACCCTAAACCTACCTGATCTTCTCCAAAAACCACAATTTACCCTTTTCCAACACGATGACCAACGAGAACCCAACAGAACCCAACAGAGACCACAAAAAACGACAAAAACACCCCAAACAAGAACGGCATCACCACCAAAACTGGAAGAAAATCCCCCAAAACCATAGATCCACCCCAAAACCACCCTAAACCTACCTGATCTTCTCCAAAACCCACAATCCACACCTATTTAACATAATGACAAACAAGAACCCAACAAAACCTAATGGAGGCACCAAAACACGTCAAAAACACCCCAAACAAGTACGGCATCACCACCAAAACTGGAAGAAAATCCCCCAAAACCATAGATCCACCCCAAAGACACCCTAAAACTACCTGATGTTCTCCAAAACCCACAATCCACTCCTTTTTAACATAATGACAAACAAGAACCCAACAAAACCTAATGGAGACCCCAAAACACGTAAAAAACACCCCAAAAAATATCGGCATCACCCCCAAAACTGGAAGAAAATACACCAAAACCATAGATCCACCCCAAAACCACCCTAAACCTACCTGATGTTCTCCAAAACCCACAATTTACACTTTTCCACCATGATAACCAACGAGAACACAACAAAACCCAACGGAGACCCCAAAAAACGTCAAAAACACCCCAAACAAGAACGGCATCACCCCCAAAACTGGAAGAAAATCCCCCAAAACCATAGATCCACCCCAAAACCACCCTAAACCTACCTGATCTTCTCCAAAAACCACAATTTACACTTTTACAACACGATGACCAACGAGAACCCAACAGAACCCAACAGAGACACCAAAAACGTCAAAAACACCCCAAACAAGAACGGCATCACCACCAAAACTGGAAGAAAATCCCCCAAAACCATAGATCCACCCCAAAACCACCCTAAAACTACCTGATCTTCTCCAAAACCCACAATCCACTCCTATTTAACATAATGACAAACAAGAACCCAACAAAACCTAATGGAGACACCAAAACACATAAAAAACACCACAAAAAATATCGGCATCACCCCCAAAACTGGAAGAAAATACACCAAAACCATAGATCCACCCCAAAACCACCCTAAACCTACCTGATCTTCTCCAAAAACCACAATTTACCCTTTTTCCAACACGATGACCAACGAGAACCCAACAAAACCCAACGGAGACCCCAAAAAACGTCAAAAACACCCCAAACAAGAACGGCATCACCACCAAAACTGGAAGAAAATCCCCCAAAACCATAGATCCACCCCAAAACCACCCTAAACCTACCTGATCTTCTCCAAAAACCACAATCCACACCTATTTAACATAATGACAAACAAGAACCCAACAAAACCTAATGGAGACACCAAAACACGTAAAAAACACCCCAAACAAGAATGGCATCACCACCAAAACTGGAAGAAAATCCCCCAAAACCATAGATCCACCCCAAAGACACCCTAAACCTACCTGATGTTCTCCAAAACCCACAATTTACCCTTTTACAACACGATGACCAACGAGAACCCAACAGAACCCAACAGAGACCCCAAAAAACGTCAAAAACACCCCAAACAAGAACGGCATCACCACCAAAACTGGAAGAAAATCCCCCAAAACCATAGATCCACCCCAAAACCACCCTAAACCTACCTGATCTTCTCCAAAACCCACAATCCACACCTATTTAACATAATGACAAACAAGAACCCAACAAAACCTAATGGAGGCACCAAAACACGTCAAAAAGACCCCAAACAAGTACGGCATCACCACCAAAACTGGAAGAAAATCCCCCAAAACCATAGATCCACCCCAAAGACACCCTAAAACTACCTGATGTTCTCCAAAACCAACAATCCACTCCTATTTAACATAATGACAAACAAGAACCCAACAAAACCTAATGGAGACCCCAAAAACACGTAAAAAACACCCCAAAAAATATCGGCATCACCCCCAAAACTGGAAGAAAATTCACCAAAACCATAGATCCACCCCAAAGACACCCTAAACCTACCTGATGTTCTCCAAAACCCACAATTTACCCTTTTCCACCATGATAACCAACGAGAACCCAACAAAACCCAACGGAGACCCCAAAAAACGTCAAAAACACCCCAAACAAGAACGGCATCACCCCCAAAACTGGAAGAAAATCCCCCAAAACCATAGATCCACCCCAAAGACACCCTAAACCTACCTGATGTTCTCCAAAACCCACAATTTACCCTTTTCCACCATGATAACCAACGAGAACCCAACAAAACCCAACGGAGACCCCAAAAAACGTCAAAAACACCCCAAACAAGAACGGCATCACCCCCAAAACTGGAAGAAAATCCCCCAAAACCATAGATCCACCCCAAAACCACCCTAAACCTACCTGATCTTCTCCAAAAACCACAATTTACCCTTTTCCAACACGATGACCAACGAGAACCCAACAGAACCCAACAGAGACCCCAAAAAACGTCAAAAACACCCCAAACAAGAACGGCATCACCACCAAAAACTGGAAGAAAATCCCCAAAACCATAGATCCACCCCAAAACCACCCCTAAAACTACCTGATCTTCTCCAAAACCCACAATCCACTCCTATTTAACATAATGACAAACAAGAACCCAACAAAACCTAATGGAGACACCAAAACACATAAAAAACACCCCAAAAATATCGGCATCACCCCCAAAACTGGAAGAAAATACACCAAAACCATAGATCCACCCCAAAACCACCCTAAACCTACCTGATGTTCTCCAAAAACCACAATTTACCCTTTTCCACCATGATAACCAACGAGAACCCAACAAAACCCAACGGAGACCCCAAAAAACGTCAAAAACACCCCAAACAAGAACGGCATCACCACCAAAACTGGAAGAAAATCCCCCAAAACCATAGATCCACCCCAAAACCACCCTAAACCTACCTGATCTTCTCCAAAACCCACAATCCACACCTATTTAACATAATGACAAACAAGAACCCAACAAAACCTAATGGAGGCACCAAAACACGTCAAAAAGACCCCAAACAAGTACGGCATCACCACCAAAACTGGAAGAAAATCCCCCAAAACCATAGATCCACCCCAAAGACACCCTAAAACTACCTGATGTTCTCCAAAACCAACAATCCACTCCTATTTAACATAATGACAAACAAGAACCCAACAAAACCTAATGGAGACACCAAAACACGTAAAAACACCACAAAAAATATCGGCATCACCCCCAAAACTGGAAGAAAATACACCAAAACCATAGATCCACCCCAAAACCACCCTAACCTACCTGATCTTCTCCAAAACCCACAATTTACCCTTTTCCACCATGATAACCAACGAGAACCCAACAAAACCCAACGGAGACCCCAAAAAACGTCAAAAACACCCCAAACAAGAACGGCATCACCACCAAAACTGGAAGAAAATCCCCCAAAACCATAGATCCACCCCAAAACAACTCTAAACCTACCTGATCTTCTCCAAAACCCACAATCCACTCCTATTTAACATAATGACAAACAAGAACCCAACAAAACCTAATGGAGACACCAAAAACACGTCAAAAACACCCCAAACAAGAAAAGGATCACCACCAAAACTGGAAGAAAATCCCCCAAAACCATAGATCCACCCCAAAGACACCCTAAAACTACCTGATGTTCTCCAAAACCAACAATCCACTCCTATTTAACATAATGACAAACAAGAACCCAACAAAACCTAATGGAGACCCCAAAACACGTAAAAAACACCCCAAAAAAATATCGGCATCACCCCCAAAACTGGAAGAAAATCCCCCAAAACCATAGATCCACCCCAAAACCACCCTAAACCTACCTGATCTTCTCCGAAAACCACAATTTACCCTTTTCCAACACGATGACCAACGAGAACCCAACAGAACCCAACAGAGACCCCAAAAAACGTCAAAAACACCCCAAACAAGAACGGCATCACCCCCAAAACTGGAAGAAAATCCCCCAAAACCATAGATCCACCCCAAAACCACCCTAAACCTACCTGATCTTCTCCAAAAACCACAATTTACCCTTTTCCACCATGATAACCAACGAGAACCCAACAAAACCCAACGGAGACCCCAAAAAAGTCAAAAACACCCCAAACAAGAACGGCATCACCACCAAAACTGGAAGAAAATCCCCCAAAACCATAGATCCACCCCAAAACCACCCTAAAACTACCTGATCTTCTCCAAAACCCACATCCACACCTATTTAACATAATGACAAACGAGAACCCAACAGAACCCAACGGAGACCCCAAAAAACTTCAAAAACACCCCAAACAAGAACGGCATCACCCCCAAAACTGGAAGAAAATACACCAAAACCATAGATCCACCCCAAAACCACCCTAAACCTACCTGATGTTCTCCAAAAACCACAATTTACCCTTTTCCACCATGATAACCAACGAGAACCCAACAAAACCCAACGGAGACCCCAAAAAACGTCAAAAACACCCCAAACAAGAACGGCATCACCACCAAAACTGGAAGAAAATCCCCCAAAACCATAGATCCACCCCAAAACCACCCTAAAACTACCTGATCTTCTCCAAAACCCACAATCCACACCTATTTAACATAATGACAAACGAGAACCCAACAGAACCCAACAGAGACCCCAAAAAACGTCAAAAACACCCCAAACAAGAACGGCATCACCACCAAAACTGGAAGAAAATCCCCCAAAACCATAGATCCACCCCAAAACCACCCTAAACCTACCTGATGTTCTCCAAAACCCAAAATTTACACTTTTCCACCACGATAACCAACGAGAACCCAACAAAACCCAACGGAGACCCCAAAAAACGTCAAAAACACCCCAAACAAGAACGGCATCACCACCAAAACTGGAAGAAAATCCCCCAAAACCATAGATCCACCCCAAAGACACCCTAAACCTACCTGATTTTCTCCAAAAACCACAATTTACCCTCTTCCACCATGATAACCAACGAGAACCCAACAAAACCCAACGGAGACCCCAAAAAACGTCAAAAACACCCCAAACAAGAACGGCATCACCACCAAAACTGGAAGAAAATCCCCCAAAACCATAGATCCACCCCAAAACCACCCTAAACCTACCTGATCTTCTCCAAAACCCACAATCCACACCTATTTAACATAATGACAAACAAGAACCCAACAAAACCTAATGGAGGCACCAAAACACGTCAAAAAGACCCCAAACAAGAACGGCATCACCACCAAAACTGGAAGAAAATCCCCCAAAACCATAGATCCACCCCAAAGACACCCTAAAACTACCTGATGTTCTCCAAAACCAACAATCCACTCCTATTTAACATAATGACAAACAAGAACCCAACAAAACCTAATGGAGACACCAAAACACGTAAAAACACCACAAAAAATATCGCCATCACCCCCAAAACTGGAAGAAAATACACCAAAACCATAGATCCACCCCAAAACCACCCTAAACCTACCTGATCTTCTCCAAAACCCACAATTTACCCTTTTCCACCATGATAACCAACGAGAACCCAACAAAACCCAACGGAGACCCCAAAAAACGTCAAAAACACCCCAAACAAGAACGGCATCACCACCAAAACTGGAAGAAAATCCCCCAAAACCATAGATCCACCCCAAAACCACTCTAAACCTACCTGATCTTCTCCAAAACCCACAATCCACTCCTATTTAACATAATGACAAACAAGAACCCAACAAAACCTAATGGAGACACCAAAACACGTCAAAAACACCCCAAACAAGAAAAGGATCACCACCAAAACTGGAAGAAAATCCCCCAAAACCATAGATCCACCCCAAAGACACCCTAAAACTACCTGATGTTCTCCAAAACCAACAATCCACTCCTATTTAACATAATGACAAACAAGAACCCAACAAAACCTAATGGAGACCCCAAAACACGTAAAAAACACCCCAAAAAATATCCGCATCACCCCCAAAACTGGAAGAAAATCCCCCAAAACCATAGATCCACCCCAAAACCACCCTAAACCTACCTGATCTTCTCCGAAAACCACAATTTACCCTTTTCCAACACGATGACCAACGAGAACCCAACAGAACCCAACAGAGACCCCAAAAAACGTCAAAAACACCCCAAACAAGAACGGCATCACCCCCAAACTGGAAGAAAATCCCCCAAAACCATAGATCCACCCCAAAACCACCCTAAACCTACCTGATCTTCTCCAAAAACCACAATTTACCCTTTTCCACCATGATAACCAACGAGAACCCAACAAAACCCAACGGAGACCCCAAAAAACGTCAAAAACACCCCAAACAAGAACGGCATCACCCCCAAAACTGGAAGAAAATCCCCCAAAACCATAGATCCACCCCAAAACCACCCTAAAACTACCTGATCTTCTCCAAAACCCACAATCCACACCTATTTAACATAATGACAAACGAGAACCCAACAGAACCCAACGGAGACCCCAAAAACGTCAAAAACACCCCAAACAAGAACGGCATCACCCCCAAAACTGGAAGAAAATACACCAAAACCATAGATCCACCCCAAAACCACCCTAAACCTACCTGATGTTCTCCAAAAACCACAATTTACCCTTTTCCACCATGATAACCAACGAGAACCCAACAAAACCCAACGGAGACCCCAAAAACGTCAAAAACACCCCAAACAAGAACGGCATCACCACCAAAACTGGAAGAAAATCCCCCAAAACCATAGATCCACCCCAAAACCACCCTAAAACTACCTGATCTTCTCCAAAACCCACAATCCACACCTATTTAACATAATGACAAACGAGAACCCAACAGAACCCAACAGAGACCCCAAAAAACGTCAAAAACACCCCAAACAAGAACGGCATCACCACCAAAACTGGAAGAAAATCCCCCAAAACCATAGATACACTCCAAAACCACCCTAAACCTACCTGATGTTCTCCAAAACCCACAATTTACCCTTTTCCACCACGATAACCAACGAGAACCCAACAAAACCCAACGGAGACCCAAAAAACGTCAAAAACACCCCAAACAAGAAAAGGATCACCCCCAAAAATGGAAGAAAATCCCCCAAAACCATAGATCCACCCCAAAGACACCCTAAACCTACCTGATTTTCTCCAAAACCCACAATTTACCCTCTTCCACCATGATAACCAACGAGAACCCAACAAAACCCAACAGAGACCACAAAAAACGTCAAAAACACCCCAAACAAGAACGGCATCACCCCCAAAACTGGAAGAAAATCCCCCAAAACCATAGATCCACCCCAAAGACACCCTAAACCTACCTGATTTTTCTCCAAAACCCACAATTTACCATTTTCCAACACGATGACCAACGAGAACCCAACAGAACCCAACAGAGACCCCAAAAAACGTCAAAAACACCCCAAACAAGAACGGCATCACCACCAAAACTGGAAGAAAATCCCCCAAAACCATAGATCCACCCCAAAAACACCCTAAACCTACCTGATCTTCTCCAAAAACCACAATTTACCCTTTTCCACCATGATAACCAACGAGAACCCAAAAAAACCCAACGGAGACCCCAAAAAACGTCAAAAACACCCCAAACAAGAACGGCATCACCCCCAAAAACTGGAAGAAAATCCCCCAAAACCATAGATCCACCCCAAAACCACCCTAAACCTACCTGATGTTCTCCAAAACCCACAATCCACGCCTATTTAACATAATGACAAACAAGAACCCAACAAAACCTAATGGAGACACCAAAACACGTCAAAAACACCCCAAACAAGAACGGCATCACCACCAAAACTGGAAGAAAATCCCCCAAAACCATAGATCCACCCCAAAGACACCCTAAACCTACCTGATCTTCTCCAAAAACCACAATTTACCCTTTTCCAACACGATGACCAACGAGAACCCAACAGAACCCAACAGAGACCACAAAAAACGTCAAAAACACCCCAAACAAGAACGGCATCACCACCAAAACTGGAAGAAATCCCCCAAAACCATAGATCCACCCCAAAACCACCCTAAACCAACCTGATCTTCTCCAAAACCCACAATCAACACCTATTTAACATAATGACAAACAAGAACCCAACAAAACCTAATGGAGGCACCAAAACACGTCAAAAAGACCCCAAACAAGTACGGCATCACCACCAAAACTGGAAGAAAATCCCCCAAAACCATAGATCCACCCCAAAGACACCCTAAAACTACCTGATGTTCTCCAAAACCAACAATCCACTCCTATTTAACATAATGACAAACAAGAACCCAACAAAACCTAATGGAGACCCCAAAACACGTAAAAAACACCCCAAAAAATATCGGCATCACCCCCAAAACTGGAAGAAAATACACCAAAACCATAGATCCACCCCAAAACCACCCTAAACCTACCTGATGTTCTCCAAAACCCACAATTTACACTTTTCCACCATGATAACCAACGAGAACCCAACAAAACCCAACGGAGACCCCAAAAAACGTCAAAAACACCCCAAACAAGAACGGCATCACCCCCAAAACTGGAAGAAAATCCCCCAAAACCATAGATCCACCCCAAAACCACCCTAAACCTACCTGATCTTCTCCAAAAACCACAATTTACCCTTTTACAACACGATGACCAACGAGAACCCAACAGAACCCAACAGAGACCCCAAAAAACGTCAAAAACACCCCAAACAAGAACGGCATCACCACCAAAACTGGAAGAAAATCCCCCAAAACCATAGATCCACCCCAAAACCACCCTAAAACTACCTGATCTTCTCCAAAACCCACAATCCACACCTATTTAACATAATGACAAACAAGAACCCAACAAAACCTAATGGAGACACCAAAACACATAAAAAACACCACAAAAATATCGGCATCACCCCCAAAACTGGAAGAAAATACACCAAAACCATAGATCCACCCCAAAACCACCCTAAACCTACCTGATCTTCTCCAAAAACCACAATTTACCCTTTTCCAACACGATGACCAACGAGAACCCAACAAAACCCAACAGAGACCCCAAAAAACGTCAAAAACACCCCAAACAAGAACGGCATCACCACCAAAACTGGAAGAAAATCCCCCAAAACCATAGATCCACCCCAAAACCACCCTAAACCTACCTGATCTTCTCCAAAAACCACAATCCACACCTATTTAACATAATGACAAACAAGAACCCAACAAAACCTAATGGAGACACCAAAACACGTCAAAAACACCCCAAACAAGAATGGCATCACCACCAAAACTGGAAGAAAATCCCCCAAAACCATAGATCCACCCCAAAGACACCCTAAACCTACCTGATGTTCTCCAAAACCCACAATTTACCCTTTTCCAACACGATGACCAACGAGAACCCAACAGAACCCAACAGAGACCCCAAAAAACGTCAAAAACACCCCAAACAAGAACGGCATCACCACCAAAACTGGAAGAAAATCCCCCAAAAACCATAGATCCACCCCAAAACCACCCTAAACCTACCTGATCTTCTCCAAAACCCACAATCCACACCTATTTAACATAATGACAAACAAGAACCCAACAAAACCTAATGGAGGCACCAAAACACGTCAAAAACACCCCAAACAAGTACGGCATCACCACCAAAACTGGAAGAAAATACCCCAAAACCATAGATCCACCCCAAAGACACCCTAAACCTACCTGATGTTCTCCAAAACCAACAATCCACTCCTATTTAACATAATGACAAACAAGAACCCAACAAAACCTAATGGAGACCCCAAAACACGTAAAAAACACCCCAAAAAATATCGGCATCACCCCCAAAACTGGAAGAAAATACACCAAAACCATAGATCCACCCCAAAGACACCCTAAACCTACCTGATGTTCTCCAAAACCCACAATTTACCCTTTCCACCATGATAACCAACGAGAACCCAACAAAACCCAACGGAGACCCCAAAAAACGTCAAAAACACCCCAAACAAGAACGGCATCACCACCAAAACTGGAAGAAAATCCCCCAAAACCATAGATCCACCCCAAAACCACCCTAAACCTACCTGATCTTCTCCAAAAACCACAATCCACTCCTATTTAACATAATGACAAACAAGAACCCAACAAAACCTAATGGAGACACCAAAACATGTCAAAAACACCCCAAACAAGAACGGCATCACCACCAAAACTGGAAGAAAATCCCCCAAAACCATAGATCCACCCCAAAGACACCCTAAACCTACCTGATGTTCTCCAAAAACCACAATTTACCCTTTTCCACCATGATAACCAACGAGAACCCAACAAAACCCAACGGAGACCCCAAAAAACGTCAAAAACACCCCAAACAAGAACGGCATCACCCCCAAAACTGGAAAAAAATACACCAAAACCATAGATCCACCCCAAAACCACCCTAAACCTACCTGATCTTCTCCAAAAACCACAATTTACACTTTTACAACACGATGACCAACGAGAACCCAACAGAACCCAACAGAGACCCCAAAAACGTCAAAAACACCCCAAACAAGAACGGCATCACCACCAAAACTGGAAGAAAATCCCCCAAAACCATAGATCCACCCCAAAGGCACCTAAAACTACCTGATCTTCTCCAAAACCCACAATCCACTCCTATTTAACATAATGACAAACAAGAACCCAACAAAACCTAATGGAGACCCCAAAACACATAAAAAACACCCCAAAAAATATCGGCATCACCCCCAAAAACTGGAAGAAAATACACCAAAACCATAGATCCACCCCAAAACCACCCTAAACCTACCTGATCTTCTCCAAAAACCACAATTTACCCTTTTCCACCATGATAACCAACGAGAACCCAACAAAACCCAACGGAGACCCCAAAAAACGTCAAAAACACCCCAAACAAGAACGGCATCACCACCAAAACTGGAAGAAAATCCCCCAAAACCATAGATCCACCCCAAAACCACCCTAAACCTACCTGATCTTCTCCAAAACCCACAATCCACTCCTATTTAACATAATGACAAACAAGAACCCAACAAAACCTAATGGAGACACCAAAACACGTCAAAAACACCCCAAACAAAAACGGCATCACCACCAAAACTGGAAGAAAATCCCCCAAAACCATAGATCCACCCCAAAGACACCCTAAACCTACCTGATGTTCTCCAAAAACCACAATTTACACTTTTACAACACGATGACCAACGAGAACCCAACAGAACCCAACGGAGACCCCAAAAAACGTCAAAAACACCCCAAACAAGAACGGCATCACCCCCAAAACTGGAAGAAAATCCCCCAAAACCATAGATCCACCCCAAAACCACCCTAAACCTACCTGATCTTCTCCAAAATCCACAATCCACACCTATTTAACATAATGACAAACAAGAACCCAACAAAACCTAATGGAGGCACCAAAACACGTCAAAAAGACCCCAAACAAGTACGGCATCACCACCAAAACTGGAAGAAAATCCCCCAAAACCATAGATCCACCCCAAAGACACCCTAAAACTACCTGATGTTCTCCAAAACCAACAATCCACTCCTATTTAACATAATGGACAAACAAGAACCCAACAAAACCTAATGGAGACCCCAAAACACGTCAAAAACACCCCAAACAAGAAAAGGATCACCACCAAAACTGGAAGAAAATCCCCCAAAACCATAGATCCACCCCAAAGACACCCTAAAACTACCTGATGTTCTCCAAAACCCACAATCCACTCCTATTTAACATAATGACAAACAAGAACCCAACAAAACCTAAGGGAGACCCCAAAACACGTAAAAAACACCCCAAAAAATATCGGCATCACCCCCAAAACTGGAAGAAAATCCCCAAAACCATAGATCCACCCCAAAACCACCCTAAACCTACCTGATCTTCTCCGAAAACCACAATTTACCCTTTTCCAACACGATGACCAACGAGAACCCAACAGAACCCAACAGAGACCCCAAAAAACGTCAAAAACACCCCAAACAAGAACGGCATCACCCCCAAAACTGGAAGAAAATCCCCCAAAACCATAGATCCACCCCAAAGACACCCTAAAACTACCTGATGTTCTCCAAAAACCACAATTTACCCTTTTACAACACGATGACCAACGAGAACCCAACAAAACCTAATGGAGACCCCAAAACACGTAAAAAACACCCCAAAAAATATCGGCATCACCCCCAAAACTGGAAGAAATACACCAAAACCATAGATCCACCCCAAAACCATCCTAAACCTACCTGATCTTCTCCAAAAACCACAATTTACCCTTTTACAACACGATGACCAACGAGAACCCAACAGAACCCAACAGAGACCCCAAAAAAACGTCAAAAACACCCCAAACAAGAACGGCATCACCACCAAAACTGGAAGAAAATCCCCCAAAACCATAGATCCACCCCAAAACCACCCTAAAACTACCTGATCTTCTCCAAAACCCACAATCCACTCCTATTTAACATAATGACAAACAAGAACCCAACAAAACCTAATGGAGACCCCAAAACACGTAAAAAACACCCCAAAAAATATCGGCATCACCCCCAAAACTGGAAGAAAATACGCCAAAATCATAGATCCACCCAAAACCACCCTAAACCTACCTGATGTTCTCCAAAAACCACAATTTACCCTTTTCCACCATGATAACCAACGAGAACCCAACAAAACCCAACGGAGACCCCAAAACACGTAAAAAACACCCCAAAAAAATATCGGCATCACCCCCAAAACTGGAAGAAAATACACCAAAACCATAGATCCACCCCAAAACCACCCTAAACCTTCCTGATGTTCTCCAAAACCCACAATTTACGCTTTTCCACCATGATAACCAACGAGAACCCAACAAAACCCAACAGAGACCCCAAACAACGTCAAAAACACCCCAAACAAGAACGGCATCACCCCCAAAACTGGAAGAAAATCCCCAAAACCATAGATCCACCCCAAAACCACCTTAAACCTACCTGATCTTCTCCAAAAACCACAATTTACCCTTTTACAACACGATGACCAACGAGAACCCAACAGAACCCAACAGAGACCGCAAAAAACGTCAAAAACACCCCAAACAAGAACGGCTTCACCACCAAAACTGGAAGAAAATCCCCCAAAACCATAGATCCACCCCAAAGACACCCTAAAACTACCTGATCTTCTCCAAAACCCACAATCCACTCCTATTTAACATAATGACAAACAAGAACCCAACAAAACCTAAAGGAGACACCAAAACACGTCAAAAACACCCCAAACAAGAACGGCATCACCACCAAAACTGGAAGAAAATCCCCCAAAACCATAGATCCACCCCAAAGACACCCTAAACCTACCTGATCTTCTCCAAAAACCACAATTTACCATTTTCCAACACGATGACCAACGAGAACCCAACAGAACCCAACAGAGACCACAAAAAACGACAAAAACACCCCAAACAAGAACGGCATCACCACCAAAACTGGAAGAAAATCCCCCAAAACCATAGATCCACCCCAAAACCACCCTAAACCTACCTGATCTTCTCCAAAACCCACAATCCACACCTATTTAACATAATGACAAACAAGAACCCAACAAAACCTAATGGAGGCACCAAAACACGTCAAAAACACCCCAAACAAGTACGGCATCACCACCAAAACTGGAAGAAAATCCCCCAAAACCATAGATCCACCCCAAAGACACCCTAAAACTACCTGATGTTCTCCAAAACCAACAATCCACTCCTATTTAACATAATGACAAACAAGAACCCAACAAAACCTAATGGAGACACCAAAACACGTCAAAAACACCCCAAAAAATATCGGCATCACCCCCAAAACTGGAAGAAAATACACCAAAACCATAGATCCACCCCAAAACCACCCTAAACCTACCTGATGTTCTCCAAAACCCACAATTTACACTTTTCCACCATGATAACCAACGAGAACCCAACAAAACCCAACGGAGACCCCAAAAAACGTCAAAAACACCCCAAACAAGAACGGCATCACCACCAAAACTGGAAGAAAATCCCCCCAAAACCATAGATCCACCCCAAAACCACCCTAAACCTACCTGATCTTCTCCAAAACCCACAATCCACACCTATTTAACATAATGACAAACAAGAACCAAACAAAACCTAATGGAGACACCAAAACACGTCACAAACACCCCAAACAAGAACAGCATACGAACCAAAACTGGAAGAAAATCCCCCAAAACCATAGATCCACCCCAAAACCACCCTAAACCTACCTGATGTTCTCCAAAACCCACAATTTACCCTTTTCCACCATGATAACCAACGAGAACCCAACAAAACCCAACGGAGACCCCAAAAAACGTCAAAAACACCCCAAACAAGAACGGCATCACCCCCAAAACTGGAACAAAATCCCCCAAAACCATAGATCCACCCCAAAACCACCCTAAACCTACCTGATCTTCTCCAAAAACCACAATTTACCCTTTTCCAACACGATGACCAACGAGAACCCAACAGAACCCAACAGAGACCCCAAAACACGTCAAAAACACCCCAAACAAGAACGGCATCACCACCAAAACTGGAAGAAAATCCCCCAAAACCATAGATCCACCCCAAAGACACCCTAAACCTACCTGATGTTCTCCAAAAACCACAATTTACCCTTTTCCAGCACGATGACCAACGAGAACCCAACAGAACCCAACAGAGACCACAAAAAACGTCAAAAACACCCCAAACAAGAACGGCATCACAACCAAAACTGGAAGAAAATCCCCCAAAACCATAGATCCACCCCAAAACCACCCTAAACCTACCTGATGTTCTCCAAAACCCACAATCCACACCTATTTAACATAATGAAAAACAAGAACCCAACAAAACCTAATGGAGACCCAAAACACGTCAAAAACACCCCAAACAAGAACGGCATCACCCCCAAAACTGGAAGAAAATCCCCCAAAACCATAGATCCACCCCAAAGACACCCTAAAACTACCTGATGTTCTCCAAACCAACAATCCACTCCTATTTAACATAATGACAAACAAGAACCCAACAAAACCTAATGGAGACCCCAAAACACGTAAAAAACACCCCCAAAAAATATCGGCATCACCCCCAAAACTGGAAGAAAATACACCAAAACCATAGATCCACCCCAAAACCACCCTAAACCTACCTGATCTTCTCCAAAAACCACAATTACACTTTTACACACGATGACCAACGAGAACCCAACAGAACCCAACAGAGACCGCAAAAACGTCAAAAACACCCCAAACAAGAACGGCATCACCCCAAAACTGGAAGAAAATCCCCCAAAACCATAGATCCACCCCAAAACCACCCTAAAACTACCTGATCTTCTCCAAAACCCACAATCCACTCCTATTTAACATAATGACAAACAAGAACCCAACAAAACCTAATGGAGACCCCAAAACACGTAAAAAACACCCCAAAAATATCGGCATCACCCCAAAACTGGAAGAAAATCCCCAAACCATAGATCCACCCCAAAACCACCCTAAACCTACCCGATCTTCTCCAAAAACCACAATTTACCCTTTTCCACCATGATAAACAACGAGAACCCAACAAAACCCAACAGAGACCCCAAAAAACGTCAAAAACACCCCAAACAAGAACGGTATCACCACCAAAACTGGAAGAAAATCCCCCAAAACCATAGATCCACCCCAAAACCACCCTAAACCTACCTGATCTTCTCCAAAACCCACAATCCACTCCTATTTAACATAATGACAACAAGAACCCAACAAAACCTAATGGAGACACCAAAACACGTCAAAAACACCCCAAACAAGAAAAGGATCACCACCAAAACTGGAAGAAAATACACCAAAACCATAGATCCACCCCAAAGACACCCTAAACCTACCTGATGTTCTCCTAATTCCAAAGCACACTCCAAACCACCATAAAACACATTAGGAATTCAACGAAACGCAACGGAAACCCCAAAACACTTCAAAATCACCCGAAGAAAGGAGAGGATCACTCCCCCCAAAAAGAAGAAAACCCCAAATACCATGAATCCACACGAAAACTCCCCCTAAACCTACCTGAAGTTCTCCAAAACCCACAATTTACACTTTTACAACACGATGACCAACGAGAACCCAACAAAACCCAACAGAGACCACAAAAACCTGAAAAATACCCCAACAAGAATGGCATCACCCCCAAAACTGGAAGAAAACCCCCAAAACCATAGATCCACCCCAAAGACACCCTAAACCTACCTGATGTTCTCCAAAACCCACAATTTACCCTTTTCCAACACGATGACCAACGAGAACCCAACAAAACCAAATAGAGACCCCAAAAAACGTCAAAAACACCCCAAACAAGAACGGCATCACCACCAAAACTGGAAGAAAATCCCCCAAAACCATAGATCCACCCCAAAGACACCCTAAACCTACCTGATGTTCTCCAAAAACCACAATTTACCCTTTTCCACCATGATAACCAACGAGAACCCAACAAAAACCCAACGGAGACCCCAAAAAACGTCAAAAACACCCCAAACAAGAACGGCATCACCACCAAAACTGGAAGAAAATCCCCCAAAACCATAGATCCACCCCAAAACCACCCTAAACCTACCTGATCTTCTCCAAAACCCACAATCCAAACCTATTTAACATAATGACAAACGAGAACCCAACAGAACCCAACAGAGACCCCAAAAAACGTCAAAAACACCCCAAACAAGAACGGCATCACCCCCAAAACTGGAAGAAAATACACCAAAACCATAGATCCACCCCAAAACCACCCTAAACCTACCTGATGTTCTCGAAAAACCACAATTTACTCTTTTCCACCATGATAACCAACGAGAACCCAACAAAACCCAACGGAGACCCCAAAAAACGTCAAAAACACCCCAAACAAGAACGGCATCACCACCAAAACTGGAAGAAAATCCCCAAAACCATAGATCCACCCCAAACCACCCTAAAACTACCTGATCTTCTCCAAACCCACAATCCACACCTATTTAACATAATGACAAACGAGAACCCAACAGAACCCAACAGAGACCCCAAAAAACGTCAAAAACACCCCAAACAAGAACGGCATCACCCCAAAGCTGGAAGAAAATACACCAAAACCATAGATCCACCCCAAAACCACCCTAAACCTACCTGATCTTCTCCAAAACCCACAATTTACCCTTTTCCACCATGATAACCAACGAGAACCCAACAAAACCCAACGGAGACCCCAAAAACGTCAAAACACCCCAAACAAGAACGGCATCACCCCCAAAACTGGAAGAAAATCCCCCAAAACCATAGATCCACCCCAAAACCACCCTAAAACTACCTGATGTTCTCCAAAACCCACAATTTACCCTCTTCCACCATGATAACCAACGAGAACCCAACAAAACCCAACGGAGACCCCAAAAAACGTCAAAAACACCCCAAACAAGAACGGCATCACCCCCAAAACTGGAAGAAAATCCCCAAAACCATAGATCCACCCCAAAGACACCCTAAACCTACCTGATCTTCTCCAAAACCCACAATCCACACCTATTTAACATAATGACAAACAAGAACCCAACAAAACCTAATGGAGACCCCAAAACACGTAAAAAACACCCCATACAAGAACGACATCACCACCAAAACTGGAAGAAAATCCCCCAAAACCATAGATCCACCCCAAAACCACCCTAAACCTACCTGATGTTCTCCAAAACCACAATTTACCCTTTTCCAACACGATGACCAACGAGAACCCAACAGAACCCAACAGAGACCCCAAAACACGTCAAAACACCCCAAACAAGAACGGCATCACCACCAAAACTGGAAGAAAAACCCCCAAACCATAGATCCACCCCAAAACCACCCTAAACCTACCTGATGTTCTCCAAAACCCACAATTTACCCTTTTCCACCATGATAACCAACGAGAACCCAAAAAAACCCACGGAGACCCCAAAAAACGTCAAAAACACCCCAAACAAGAACGGCATCACCCCCAAAACTGGAAGAAAATCCCCCAAAACCATAGATCCACCCCAAAACCACCCTAAACCTACCTGATCTTCTCCAAAAACCACAATCCACACCTATTTAACATAATGACAAACAAGAACCCAACAAAACCTAATGGAGACACCAAAACACGTCAAAAACACCCCAAACAAGAAAAGGATCACCACCAAAACTGGAAGAAAATCCCCCAAAACCATAGATCCACCCCAAAGACACCCTAAACCTACCTGATTTTCTCCAAAACCCACAATTTACCCTCTTCCACCATGATAACCAACGAGAACCCAACAAAACCCAACGGAGACCCCAAAAAACGTCAAAAACACCCCAAACAAGAACGGCATCACCCCCAAAACTGGAAGAAAATCCCCCAAAACCATAGATCCACCCCAAAGACACCCTAAACCTACCTGATTTTCTCCAAAACCACAATTTACCCTTTTCCACCATGATAACCAATGAGAACCCAACAAAACCCAACGGAGACCCCAAAAAACGTCAAAAACACCCCAAACAAGAACGGCATCACCACCAAAACTGGAAGAAAATCCCCCAAAACCATAGATCCACCCAAAGACACCCTAAACCTACCTGATGTTCTCCAAAACCCACAATCCACACCTATTTAAAATAATGACAAACAAGAACTCAACAAAACCTAATGGAGACACCAAAACACGTCAAAAACACCCCAAACAAGAATGGCATCACCACCAAAACTGGAAGAAAATCCCCCAAAACCATAGATCCACCCCAAAACCACCCTAAACCTACCTGATCTTCTCCAAAAACCACAATTTACCCTTTTCCAACACGATGACCAACGAGAACCCAACAGAACCCAACAGAGACACCAAAAAACGTCAAAAACACCCCAAACAAGAACGGCATCACCACCAAAACTGGAAGAAAATCCCCCAAAACCATAGATCCACCTCAAAACCACCCTAAACCTACCTGATCTTCTCCAAAACCCACAATTTACCCTTTTCCACCATGATAACCAACGAGAACCCAAAAAAAACCAACGGAGACCCCAAAAAACCGTCAAAAACACCCCAAACAAGAACGGCATCACCCCCAAAACTGGAAGAAAATCCCCCAAAACCATAGATCCACCCCAAAGACACCCTAAAACTACCTGATGTTCTCCAAAACCCACAATCCACTCCTATTTAACATAATGACAAACAAGAACCCAACAAAATCTAATGGAGACACCAAAACACGTCAAAAACACCACAAAAAATATCGGCATCACCCCCAAAACTGGAAGAAAATCCCCCAAAACCATAGATCCACCCCAAAACCACCCTAAACCTACCTGATCTTCTCCAAAAACCACAATTTACCCTTTTACAACACGATGACCAACGAGAACCCAACAGAACCCAACAGAGACCACAAAAAACGTCAAAAACACCCCAAACCAAGAACGGCATCACCACCAAAACTGGAAGAAAATCCCCCAAAACCATAGATCCACCTCAAAACCACCCTAAACCTACCTGATCTTCTCCAAAACCCACAATTTACCCTTTTCCACCATGATAACCAACGAGAACCCAAAAAAAACCAACGGAGACCCCAAAAAACGTCAAAAACACCCCAAACAAGAACGGCATCACCCCCAAACTGGAAGAAAATCCCCCAAAACCATAGATCCACCCCAAAAACCACCCTAAACCTACCTGATCTTCTCCAAAAACCACAATCCACACCTATTTAACATAATGACAAACAAGAACCCAACAAAACCTAATGGAGACACCAAAACACGTGAAAAACACCCCAAACAAGAACGGCATCACCCCCAAAACTGGAAGAAAATCCCCCAAAACCATAGATCCACCCCAAAGACACCCTAAAACTACCTGATGTTCTCCAAAACCCACAATCCACTCCTATTTAACATAATGACAAACAAGAACCCAACAAAATCTAATGGAGACACCAAAACACGTCAAAAACACCACAAAAAATATCGGCATCACCCCCAAAACTGGAAGAAAATCCCCCAAAACCATAGATCCACCCCAAAACCACCCTAAACCTACCTGATCTTCTCCAAAAACCACAATTTACCCTTTTACAACACGATGACCAACGAGAACCCAACAGAACCCAACAGAGACCACAAAAAACGTCAAAAACACCCCAAACAAGAACGGCATCACCACCAAAACTGGAAGAAAATCCCCCAAAACCATAGATCCACCTCAAAACCACCCTAAACCTACCTGATGTTCTCCAAAACCCACAATTTACCCTTTTCCACCATGATAACCAACCGAGAACCCAAAAAAACCCAACGGAGCCCCCAAAAAACGTCAAAAACACCCCAAACAAGAAAAGGATCACCACCAAAACTGGAAGAAAATCCCCCAAAACCATAGATCCACCCCAAGACACCCTAAACCTACCTGATTTTCTCCAAAACCCACAATTTACCCTCTTCCACCATGATAACCAACGAGAACCCAACAAAACCCAACGGAGACCCCAAAAAACGTCAAAAACACCCCAAACAAGAACGGCATCACCCCCAAAACTGGAAGAAAATCCCCCAAAACCATAGATCCACCCCAAAGACACCCTAAACCTACCTGATTTTCTCCAAAACCCACAATTTACCCTTTTCCACCATGATAACCAATGAGAACCCAACAAAACCCAACGGAGACCCCAAAAAACGTCAAAAACACCCCAAACAAGAACGGCATCACCCCCAAAACTGGAAGAAAATCCCCCAAAACCATAGATCCACCCCAAAGACACCCTAAACCTACCTGATGTTCTCCAAAACCCACAATCCACACCTATTTAAAATAATGACAAACAAGAACTCCACAAAACCTAATGGAGACACCAAAACACGTCAAAAACACCCCAAACAAGAATGGCATCACCACCAAAACTGGAAGAAAATCCCCCAAAACCATAGATCCACCCCAAAGACACCCTAAACCTACCTGATGTTCTCCAAAAACCACAATTTACCCTTTTCCAACACGATGACCAACGAGAACCCAACAGAACCCAACAGAGACACCAAAAAACGTCAAAAACACCCCAAACAAGAACGGCATCACCACCAAAACTGGAAGAAAATCCCCCAAAACCATAGATCCAACTCAAAACCACCCTAAACCTACCTGATCTTCTCCAAAACCCACAATTTACCCTTTTCCACCATGATAACCAACGAGAACCCAAAAAAAGCCAACGGAGACCCCAAAAAACGTCAAAAACACCCCAAACAAGAACGGCATCACCCCCAAAACTGGAAGAAAATCCCCCAAAACCATAGATCCACCCCAAAACCACCCTAAACCTACCTGATCTTCTCCAAAAACCACAATCCACACCTATTTAACATAATGACAAACAAGAACCCAACAAAACCTAATGGAGACACCAAAACACGTAAAAAACACCCCAAACAAGAACGGCATCACCCCCAAAACTGGAAGAAAATCCCCCAAAACCATAGATCCACCCCAAAGACACCCTAAAACTACCTGATGTTCTCCAAAACCCACAATCCACTCCTATTTAACATAATGACAAACAAGAACCCAACAAAATCTAATGGAGACACCAAAACACGTCAAAAACACCACAAAAAATATCGGCATCACCCCCAAAACTGGAAGAAAATCCCCCAAAACCATAGATCCACCCCAAAACCACCCTAAACCTACCTGATCTTCTCCAAAAACCACAATTTACCCTTTTACAACACGATGACCAACGAGAACCCAACAGAACCCAACAGAGACCACAAAAAACGTCAAAAACACCCCAAACAAGAACGGCATCACCACCAAAACTGGAAGAAAATCCCCCAAAACCATAAATCCACCCCAAAACCACCCTAAAACTACCTGATGTTCTCCAAAACCCACAATCCACTCCTATTTAACATAATGTCAAACAAGAACCCAACAAAACATAATGGAGACCCCAAAACACGTAAAAAAACAACCCAAAAAATATCGGCATCACCCCCAAATCTGGAAGAAAATACGCCAAAACCATAGATCCACCCCAAAACCACCCTAAACCTACCTGATGTTCTCCAAAACCCACAATTTACACTTTTCCACCATGATAACCAACGAGAACCCAACAAAACCCAACGGAGACCCCAAAAAACGTCAAAAACACCCCAAACAAGAACGGCATCACCACCAAAACTGGAAGAAAATCCCCCAAAACCATAGATCCACCCCAAAACCACCCTAAACCTACCTGATCTTCTCCAAAAACCACAATTTACCCTTTTCCAACACGATGACCAACGAGAACCCAACAGAACCCAACAGAGACACCAAAAAACGTCAAAAACACCCCAAACAAGAACGGCATCACCCCCAAAACTGGAAGAAAATCCCCCAAAACCATAGATCCACCCCAAAACCACCCTAAACCTACCTGATGTTCTCCAAAACCCACAATCCACACCTATTTAACATAATGACAAACAAGAACCCAACAAAACCTAATGGAGATACCAAAACACGTCAAAAACACCCCAAACAAGAACGGCATCACCCCCAAAACTGGAAGAAAATCCCCCAAAACCATAGATCCACCCCAAAGACACCCTAAACCTACCTGATCTTCTCCAAAACCCACAATCCACACCTATTTAACATAATGACAAACAAGAACCCAACAAAACCTAATGGAGGCACCAAAACACGTAAAAAACACCCCAAACAAGAACGACATCACCACCAAAACTGGAAGAAAATCCCCCAAAACCATAGATCCACCCCAAAACCACCCTAAACCTACCTGATGTTCTCCAAAACCCACAATTTACCCTTTTCCAACACGATGACCAACGAGAACCCAACAGAACCCAACAGAGACCCCAAAAAACGTCAAAAACACCCCAAAAAAGAACGGCATCACCCCCAAAACTGGAAGAAAATCCCCCAAAACCATAGATCCACCCCAAAACCACCCTAAACCTACCTGATCTTCTCCAAAAACCACAATTTACCCTTTTCCAACACGATGACCAACGAGAACCCAACAGAACCCAACAGAGACCCCAAAAAACGTCAAAAACACCCCAAACAAGAACGGCATCACCCCCAAAACTGGAAGAAAATCCCCCAAAACCATAGATCCACCCCAAAGACACCCTAAACCTACCTGATTTTCTCCAAAACCCACAATTTACCCTTTTCCACCATGATAACCAATGAGAACCCAACAAAACCCAACGGAGACCCCAAAAAACGTCAAAAACACCCCAAACAAGTACGGCATCACCACCAAAACTGGAAGAAAATCCCCCAAAACCATAGATCCACCCCAAAGACACCCTAAACCTACCTGATCTTCTCCAAAACCCACAATCCACACCTATTTAACATAATGACAAACAAGAACTCAACAAAACCTAATGGAGACCCCAAAACACGTCAAAAACACCCCAAACAAGAACGGCATCACCACCAAAACTGGAAGAAAATCCCCCAAAACCATAGATCCACCCCAAAGACACCCTAAACCTACCTGATGTTCTCCAAAAACCACAATTTACCCTTTTCCAACACGATGACCAACGAGAACCCAACAGAACCCAACAGAGACACCAAAAAACGTCAAAAACACCCCAAACAAGAACGGCATCACCACCAAAACTGGAAGAAAATCCCCCAAAACCATAGATCCACCTCAAAACCACCCTAAACCTACCTGATGTTCTCCAAAACCCACAATTTACCCTTTTCCACCATGATAACCAACGAGAACCCAAAAAAAACCAACGGAGACCCCAAAAAAACGTCAAAAACACCCCAAACAAGAACGGCATCACCCCCAAAACTGGAAGAAAATCCCCCAAAACCATAGATCAATCCCAAAACCACCCTAAACCTACCTGATCTTCTCCAAAAACCACAATCCACACCTATTTAACATAATGACAAACAAGAACCCAACAAAACCTAATGGAGACACCAAAACACGTCAAAAACACCCCAAACAAGAAAAGGATCACCACCAAAACTGGAAGAAAATCCCCCAAAACCATAGATCCACCCCAAAGACACCCTAAACCTACCTGATTTTCTCCAAAACCCACAATTTACCCTCTTCCACCATGATAACCAACGAGAACCCAACAAAACCCAACGGAGACCCCAAAAAACGTCAAAAACACCCCAAACAAGAACGGCATCACCACCAAAACTGGAAGAAAATCCCCCAAAACCATAGATCCACCCCAAAGACACCCTAAACCTACCTGATCTTCTCCAAAAACCACAATTTACCCTTTTCCAACACGATGACCAACGAGAACCCAACAGAACCCAACAGAGACACCAAAAAACGTCAAAAACACCCCAAACAAGAACGGCATCACCACCAAAACTGGAAGAAAATCCCCCAAAACCATAGATCCACCTCAAAACCACCCTAAACCTACCTGATGTTCTCCAAAACCCACAATTTACCCTTTTCCACCATGATAACCAACGAGAACCCAAAAAAAACCAACGGAGACCCCAAAAAAACGTCAAAAACACCCCAAACAAGAACGGCATCACCCCCAAAACTGGAAGAAAATCCCCCAAAACCATAGATCAATCCCAAAACCACCCTAAACCTACCTGATCTTCTCCAAAAACCACAATCCACACCTATTTAACATAATGACAAACAAGAACCCAACAAAACCTAATGGAGACACCAAAACACGTCAAAAACACCCCAAACAAGAAAAGGATCACCACCAAAACTGGAAGAAAATCCCCCAAAACCATAGATCCACCCCAAAGACACCCTAAACCTACCTGATTTTCTCCAAAACCCACAATTTACCCTCTTCCACCATGATAACCAACGAGAACCCAACAAAACCCAACGGAGACCCCAAAAAACGTCAAAAACACCCCAAACAAGAACGGCATCACCACCAAAACTGGAAGAAAATCCCCCAAAACCATAGATCCACCCCAAAACCACCCTAAACCTACCTGATCTTCTCCAAAAACCACAATTTACCCTTTTCCAACACGATGACCAACGAGAACCCAACAGAACCCAACAGAGACACCAAAAAACGTCAAAAACACCCCAAACAAGAACGGCATCACCCCCAAAACTCGAAGAAAATCCCCCAAAACCATAGATCCACCCCAAAACCACCCTAAACCTACCTGATGTTCTCCAAAACCCACAATCCACACCTATTTAACATAATGACAAACAAGAACCCAACAAAACCTAATGGAGATACCAAAACACGTCAAAAACACCCCAAACAAGAACGGCATCACCCCCAAAACTGGAAGAAAATCCCCCAAAACCATAGATCCACCCCAAAGACACCCTAAACCTACCTGATCTTCTCCAAAACCCACAATCCACACCTATTTAACATAATGACAAACAAGAACCCAACAAAACCTAATGGAGACACCAAAACACGTAAAAAACACCCCAAACAAGAACGACATCACCACCAAAACTGGAAGAAAATCCCCCAAAACCATAGATCCACCCCAAAACCACCCTAAACCTACCTGATGTTCTCCAAAAACCACAATTTACCCTTTTCCAACACGATGGCCAACGAGAACCCAACAGAACCCAACAGAGACCCCAAAAAACGTCAAAAACACCCCAAAAAAGAACGGCATCACCACCAAAACTGGAAGAAAAACCCCCAAAACCATAGATCCACCCCAAAACCACCCTAAACCTACCTGATGTTCTCCAAAACCCACAATTTACCCTTTTCCACCATGATAACCAACGAGAACCCAAAAAAACCCAACGGAGACCCCAAAAAACGTCAAAAACACCCCAAACAAGAACGGCATCACCCCCAAAACTGGAAGAAAATCCCCCAAACCCATAGATCCACCCCAAAACCACCCTAAACCTACCTGATCTTCTCCAAAAACCACAATCCACACCTATTTAACATAATGACAAACAAGAACCCAACAAAACCTAATGGAGACACCAAAACACGTCAAAAACACCCCAAACAAGAAAAGGATCACCACCAAAACTGGAAGAAAATCCCCCAAAACCATAGATCCACCCCAAAACCACCCTAAACCTACCTGATCTTCTCCAAAAACCACAATCCACACCTATTTAACATAATGACAAACAAGAACCCAACAAAACCCAACGGAGACCCCAAAAAACGTCAAAAACACCCCAAACAAGAACGGCATCACCCCCAAAACTGGAAGAAAATCCCCCAAAACCATAGATCCACCCCAAAGACACCCTAAACCTACCTGATTTTCTCCAAAACCCACAATTTACCCTTTTCCACCATGATAACCAATGAGAACCCAACAAAACCCAACGGAGACCCAAAAAAACGTCAAAAACACCCCAAACAAGAACGGCATCACCCCCAAAACTGGAAGAAAATCCCCCAAAACCATAGATCCACCCCAAAGACACCCTAAACCTACCTGATCTTCTCCAAAACCCACAATCCACACCTATTTAACATAATGACAAACAAGAACTCAACAAAACCTAATGGAGACCCCAAAACACGTCAAAAACACCCCAAACAAGAACGGCATCACCCCCAAAACTGGAAGAAAATCCCCCAAAACCATAGATCCACCCCAAAGACACCCTAAACCTACCTGATGTTCTCCAAAAACCACAATTTACCCTTTTCCAACACGATGACCAACGAGAACCCAACAGAACCCAACAGAGACACCAAAAAACGTCAAAAACACCCCAAACAAGAACGGCATCACCACCAAAACTGGAAGAAAAACCCCCAAAACCATAGATCCACCCCAAAACCACTCTAAACCTACCTGATGTTCTCCAAAACCCACAATTTACCCTTTTCCACCATGATAACCAACGAGAACCCAACAAAACCCAACGGAGACCCCAAAAAACGTCAAAAACACCCCAAACAAGAACGGCATCACCCCCAAAACTGGAAGAAAATCCCCCAAAACCATAGATCCACCCCAAAACCACCCTAAACCTACCTGATGTTCTCCAAAACCCACAATCCAATCCTATTTAACATAATGACAAACAAGAACCCAACAAAACCTAATGGAGACACCAAAACACGTCAAAAACACTCCAAACAAGAACGGCATCACCCCCAAAACTGGAAGAAAATCCCCCAAAACCATAGATCCACCCCAAAGACACCCTAAAACTACCTGATGTTCTCCAAAACCCACAATCCACTTCTATTTAACATAATGACAAACAAGAACCCAACAAAATCTAATGGAGACACCAAAACACGTCAAAAACACCACAAAAAATATCGGCATCACCCCCAAAACTGGAAGAAAATCCCCCAAAACCATAGATCCACCCCAAAACCACCCTAAACCTACCTGATCTTCTCCAAAACCCACAATCCACACCTATTTAACATAATGACAAACAAGAACCCAACAAAACCTAATGGAGACACCAAAACACGTCAAAAACACCCCAAACAAGAAAAGGATCACCACCAAAACTGGAAGAAAATCCCCCAAAACCATAGATCCACCCCAAAGACACCCTAAACCTACCTGATTTTCTCCAAAACCCACAATTTACCCTCTTCCACCATGATAACCAACGAGAACCCAACAAAACCCAACGGAGACCCCAAAAAACGTCAAAAACACCCCAAACAAGAACGGCATCACCCCCAAAACTGGAAGAAAATCCCCCAAAACCATAGATCCACCCCAAAGACACCCTAAACCTACCTGATTTTCTCCAAAACCCACAATTTACCCTTTTCCACCATGATAACCAATGAGAACCCAACAAAACCCAACGGAGACCCCAAAAAACGTCAAAAACACCCCAAACAAGAACGGCATCACCCCCAAAACTGGAAGAAAATCCCCCAAAACCATAGATCCACCCCAAAGACACCCTAAACCTACCTGATGTTCTCCAAAACCCACAATCCACACCTATTTAAAATAATGACAAACAAGAACTCAACAAAACCTAATGGAGACACCAAAACACGTCAAAAACACCCCAAACAAGAACGGCATCACCACCAAAACTGGAAGAAAATCCCCCAAAACCATAGATCCACCCCAAAGACACCCTAAACCTACCTGATGTTCTCCAAAAACCACAATTTACCCTTTTCCAACACGATGACCAACGAGAACCCAACAGAACCCAACAGAGACACCAAAAAACGTCAAAAACACCCCAAACAAGAACGGCATCACCACCAAAACTGGAAGAAAATCCCCCAAAACCATAGATCCACCTCAAAACCACCCTAAACCTACCTGATCTTCTCCAAAAACCACAATTTACCCTTTTCCACCATGATAACCAACGAGAACCCAAAAAAAACCAACGGAGACCCCAAAAAACGTCAAAAACACCCCAAACAAGAACGGCATCACCCCCAAAACTGGAAGAAAATCCCCCAAAACCATAGATCCACCCCAAAACCACCCTAAACCTACCTGATCTTCTCCAAAAACCACAATCCACACCTATTTAACATAATGACAAACAAGAACCCAACAAAACCTAATGGAGACACCAAAACACGTCAAAAACACTCCAAACAAGAACGGCATCACCCCCAAAACTGGAAGAAAATCCCCCAAAACCATAGATCCACCCCAAAGACACCCTAAAACTACCTGATGTTCTCCAAAACCCACAATCCACTCCTATTTAACATAATGACAAACAAGAACCCAACAAAATCTAATGGAGACACCAAAACACGTCAAAAACACCACAAAAAATATCGGCATCACCCCCAAAACTGGAAGAAAATCCCCCAAAACCATAGATCCACCCCAAAACCACCCTAAACCTACCTGATCTTCTCCAAAAACCACAATTTACCCTTTTCCAACACGATGACCAACGAGAACCCAACAGAACCCAACAGAGACCACAAAAAACGTCAAAAACACCCCAAACAAGAACGGCATCACCACCAAAACTGGAAGAAAATCCCCCAAAACCATAAATCCACCCCAAAACCACCCTAAAACTACCTGATGTTCTCCAAAACCCACAATCCACTCCTATTTAACATAATGTCAAACAAGAACCCAACAAAACATAATGGAGACCCCAAAACACGTAAAAAACAACCCAAAAAATATCGGCATCACCCCCAAATCTGGAAGAAAATACGCCAAAACCATAGATCCACCCCAAAACCACCCTAAACCTACCTGATGTTCTCCAAAACCCACAATTTACCCTTTTCCACCATGATAACCAACGAGAACCCAACAAAACCCAACGGAGACCCCAAAAAACGTCAAAAACACCCCAAACAAGAACGGCATCACCCCCAAAACTGGAAGAAAATCCCCCAAAACCATAGATCCACCCCAAAACCACCCTAAACCTACCTGATCTTCTCCAAAAACCACAATTTACCCTTTTCCAACACGATGACCAACGAGAACCCAACAGAACCCAACAGAGACCCCAAAAAACGTCAAAAACACCCCAAACAAGAACGGCATCACCCCCAAAACTCGAAGAAAATCCCCCAAAACCATACATCCACCCCAAAACCACCCTAAACCTACCTGATCTTCTCCAAAACCCACAATCCACACCTATTTAACATAATGACAAACAAGAACCCAACAAAACCTAATGGAGATACCAAAACACGTCAAAAACACCCCAAACAAGAACGGCATCACCACCAAAACTGGAAGAAAATCCCCCAAAACCATACATCCACCCCAAAGACACCCTAAACCTTCCTGATCTTCTCCAAAACCCACAATCCACTCCTATTTAACATAATGACAAACAAGAACCCAACAAAACCTAATGGAGACACCAAAACACGTCAAAAACACCCCAAACAAGAACGGCATCACCACCAAAACTGGAAGAAAATCCCCCAAAACCATAGATCCACCCCAAAACCACCCTAAACCTACCTGATCTTCTCCAAAACCCACAATTTACCCTTTTCCACCATGATAACCAACGAGAACCCAACAAAACCCAACGGAGACCCCAAAAAACGTCAAAAACACCCCAAACAAGAACGGCATCACCCCCAAAACTGGAAGAAAATACGCCAAAACCATAGATCCACCCCAAAACCACCCTAAACCTACCTGAAGTTCTCCAAAACCCACAATTTACCCTTTTCCACCATGATGACCACGGAAAACCCAACGAAACCCAACGGAGACCCCAAAACACGTCAAAAACACACCAAGCAAGAACTAGACGTGAAGAAATGAAAAAACAAAAACAGGTCTTTTTGTTTTCTCACTCGTCCAAATCTCCTGTTGGGGGCGCTGGGCCGGTGAATGGAGTGATACGTGGATGATTGGTAGGTCCTAAACCCCCTGCAAGTCACTCTCCCTGTGGGCAACGAAGGGCTGTGGGAATTGCCACTAGTTAAATTCCCGGATGGGTCAGATAAAGTCGAAGACCAAGGACCAGAAAGGGAGCAACTTACCAGATATATGGTATATATATATGGTATAGGGGCCCCAGAAAATTAGAGTAAATTGAAAATGATCCATTACTATAAGATAGAATGACCAAAGGAACCCTTAAGACCCTATGTATTTTGATCCACGGAGGACGGGGTCTGTCAGGCTTTGAACATTAATAGTAGAATACCCGTGGATCCAGAAAAGAGCAAGCTGAAACATTGGAATTAGAAATTAGAGAGCAATTGATTAAGAACGAATATGTGCTACATTTGTGCCTGTGATGCACTTATATCACCAGATAACAGTAGCCTCTCCTATCCTGTTATCCTGCGACCCCGAGAACCAGATCAAAAACAACCTCACGGTTCGGACTTTAATCAAGGGGTCTGAGATAAGGAGAACTGTTCACAAAGGGACAGGTTAGGAATATGTATATGTATAGGAATGTTCATGTATATGTAACGCTTTACTAAAGCAATTTGCCACTTAAGGCGTGCATGACCTTTGTGGGACTACCCGCCCCGTGCTGCATGGAACTGAGTAAACATACCTACTTTACAATCTTACTTATCGTGGAGTCAGCTTTCTGTGAGTCATTTTGGTGAGCCAGGCAGGAGACAGTCTGCTCGGCTGCGGGATCGGCTGCGGCGCGGACGCCCCTAGGTGCACCCTGAGAGTTTTTGCTCGGAGGGGACTCCACTCTCAGCTGCTCACCGCAGGAGCAAAGATCTCCTGAAACTGCAGACAAACGGTACGTTTTCGGCTGCTGGAGGGATACGAACTGGAGTGTTAATAATTGTATGTGTTTTTATGTATGTATTTTGTGTTGACATTTTGTATGCTGTAATATTTGCATGTTGTAAGTATTTTGTGTCGAAAGTATTTGTGTAAGTGTAAGGCTTTGCAACAAAGTGTTACAAGTCACTTCACGAAGAACACAGTCAGAGACAATACTTGTTTCGTTGGTTATCATTCTAAATTATATTCCTGTGGTATGAATGAGATGTGCTGGAGGCCTCCGTTTGCGACTGTGCTGTGTGAGTGAGACGCAGCGTTCTGCAAAGCGAGTGCAGAGTTCCGATCCGTTGTTCCGTACTCTCCGCAAGGGGAGTGGGCAGAGACGAACGAAGTGCTTGACAGACTGAAAAGAAGTGCTGTTTTGTCCAAGTTTGAGTGGTGGTGCCTACTATATGGGCCCGGTGTATCTTGTGTATCTTGTGTATCCTATTTTTGCTCTTAAATGTTTTGACTGTGACAAGAAAAAGGCAGGAGCATGATATGACATGCTTCCTGCAACATATGAGGCCCGCACAGGCCGAGACCTGGACTCGCTGAGACCTGAACAGGCCAAGAGACCGGAGCGGCACCGAGAGACTGGAGCGGCGCTGGGAGACCCGAGACACTACGGAGGGAACTACCGCTGGACGGAGAGAGCCCTGAGAGACGCTGCAGAGACACGGACGGCTCTGAGAGACACAGAATAGACCGGACAGAAGCTGCAAAACGCGGGGAAATTGAAGTGATTGCGGAACATCCGAGATCGAGTTGCTCCAGGAGACCAGAGGCGTCAGTGGACACCGGTAGCCGACCCTCGCCGTGTGGCGAGTCGGCACAGAGCAGAGGAGCGGACATCAGGACCCTGCAGCCTGTCTGACGGAACCATGGAGGCAGCGGCAGCAGCGGCTGTGCTGCTTCACTCTAGCCTTCTTTTTATAAAAGGTTTATCTTGCAATGCAAAAAAGACTGTTAGTCCCCAGATCGGTGTTATAACTATTACTAATGACGACTTAGCGCTATTGCAGGGCACGAGTGCAGAGACGCAGACTACACTGCCAAATGACCACAAGCAGGTTCTTTCACTAGCCTAAGGTTGCATCTGGCACTACCTGCAGACGTATAGCAGACGTTACACTCTCTTTCCTAACTAGTAATCATGTGTCTCACCCATCTGTGGTGAATGGCCAGTGGCAAAAAGAAAAGGGAGGAGACAAAGGCAGAAACGGTACAAGGAGGATGCCACTGACACTAACAGCATGGGTAATAGGAGTAGTATAAGTGACACAGGTGCGGAGCGGTGGCCGGCGCTGCTGCTCTGTGGGGCTCTCTGCCTGCTGCTCGCCCTCGCCTGCCTGTGCACTGCCGCCGACGGTGTTAGAGTAAAATGTGAAGACTGCTCAGATGGCAGTTATGAGGGTGCTTATGTGAAGAAGATGTGTGCTGAATCTGACTTTGTGTGCAACAGTGGTCAGTGTGTGCCAAACAGATGGCAGTGTGATGGGGATCCGGATTGTGAAGATCGGTCTGACGAAAGTGCTGAGCTGTGTCATATGAGAACAGTGTCATGGAAATGTGATGGTGAAATAGACTGTGACAGTGGAGAAGATGAAGAGAATTGTGGCAATGTGACTTGTAGTGCATCAGAGTTCACATGCAGTAGTGGACAATGTATTTCCAAAAGCTTTGCCTGCAAAGGTCAGGGTGACTGCTCCGACCACTCGGATGAATCTTTGGAACACTGTGGCCGCCTGCCTGCACCTCCAGTGACGTGTTCTACGAGTGAGGTGCAGTGCGGCTCAGGTGAATGTATCTACAAGAAGAGGTGATGTGAAAGAGATCCGTATTGCAAGGATGGAAGTGATGAAATTAATTGCCCTTCCTGGACCAGTTCAGATGTGAAGATGGGAACTGTGTCCATGGGAGTAGGCAGTGCAGCGGTGTGAGAGACTGTCTGGAAGGCACTGATGAAGCAAACTGTAACAATTCAGTGCTCTGGACCTGGCAAATTCAAGTGTAGAAGTGGCGAATGCATAGATATCAATAAAGTGTGTAACCAGCAGAGGACTGCAAGGACTGGGGTGATGAGCCCCTGAAGGAATGCAACATAAACGACTGGTACTGTCCAGCTGAGTTTGAGTTTGTAAACAAGAGAAACTGTGGAGATATTGATGAATACCAAAACCCTGGTATCTGTAGTCAAATCTGTATCAACGTGAAAGGTGGCCACAAATGGGAATGTAGCCGTGGCTATCAGATGAGTCGTGCTACAGGAACCTGGAAAGGGCCTTGTCAGAAGATAAAAAAGAAAGTGTTTCAACAAGCAGCTACGAGAGGAAAGAATCACTGAACCCCCAATGTGAGGGACTGTACCTTGTTTTACTGACTACTGAAACAGCTGTGAGAACTGCAGAAAGGGACCCACGCATCCAGAATAAAAGGACCAGTAACTACTGAAACTTGGAGGGTTGAGTGCTCTCCTGGGAAACTGAAACTCAAGCTAAGGAAGAACTAATGTTCTGGCAATGAGGCTCTGCATGAATTAAGGATGCCAAGTAAAGGGGACAAGCCTAAAGGGAGCACTCTCAGCTGTTCACCGCAGGAGCAAAGATCTCCTGAAACTGCAGACAAATGGTTCGTTTTCGGCTGCTGGAGGGATACTAACTGGAGTGTTAATAATTGTATGTGTTTTTATGTATGTATTTTGTGTTCAATCATAGAATCATAGAATCATAGAATATCCTTAGTTGGAAGGGACCCTTAAGGATCATCAAGTCCAACTCTTGACACCGCACAGGTCTACCCAAAAGTTCAGACCATTTGCCTAAGTTCACAGTCCAATCTCTTCTTAAATTCAGACAGGCTCGATGCAGTGACCACTTCCCTGGGGAGCCTGTTCCAGTGTGCAACCACCCTATGAAGAACCCCCTCCTGACGTCCAGCCTAAATTTCCCCTGCCTCAGCTTAACTCCGTTCCCGCGGATCCTGTCACTAGTGTTGATGGAGAAAAGGTCTCCTGCCTCTCGACACCCCCTTACGAGGAAGTTGTAGACTGTGATGAGGTCTCCCCTCAGCCTCCTCTTCTCCAGGCTGAACAGGCCCAGTGACCTCAGCCGTTCCTCATACGTCTTCCCCTCAAGGCCTTTCACCATCTTCGCAGCCCTCCTCTGGACACTTTCCAACAGTTTCATGTCCTTTTTATACTGTGGTGCCCAGAACTGCACACAGTACTCGAGGTGAGGCCGCACCAGCGCAGAGTAGAGCGGGACAATCACCTCCCTTGACCTACTAGCGATGCCGTGCTTGATGCACCCCAGGACACGATTGGCCCTCCTGGCTGCCAGGGCACACTGCTGGCTCATATTCAACTTGCTGTCTACCACGACCCCCAGATCCCTCTCTTCTAGGCTGCTCTCCAGCGTCTCCTCGCCCAGTCTGTACATGCAGCCAGGGTTTCCCCGTCCCAGGTGCAGGACCCGGCACTTGCTCTTATTGAACCTCATGCGGTTGGTGATCGCCCAGCTCTCCAACCTGTCCATATCCCTCTGTAAGGCCTTTACGCCCTCATTTGAGTCCACAACTCCTCCAAGTTTGGTGTCATCAGCAAACTTGCTCAAAATACCCTCTATTCCTACATCCAGATCGTTTATAAAAATATTGAAAAGTACCGGCCCTAAAATGGAGCCTTGAGGGACCCCACTGGTGACCGCCCGCCAGCCTGACGCAGCCCCATTTACCATAACCCTTTGGTCCCTGCCCGTTAGCCAATTGCTCACCCATCGTATGATGTTTTTATTTAGCTGTATGGTGGACATTTTGTCCAGTAGGATCCTATGGGAAACCGTGTCAAAAGCCTTGCTGAAGTCCAAAAAAATCACATCAGCTGGTTTCCCTTGGTCCACCATACGGGTGATCTTATCATAAAAGGAAATCAGGTTAGTTAGGCAGGACCTACCCTTCACAAACCCATGCTGGCTGGGACCAATGACTGCTTTGTCCCCCAGGTGCGCCTCAATAAGTTCGAGAACCAACTTCTCCATGATTTTACCAGGCACTGACGTGAGACTGACAGGCCTGTAATTGCTAGGGTCTTCTTTCTGACCCTTCTTGAAAATCGGCACAACATTTGCCAGCTTCCAGTCTACCGGGACCTCTCCAAATTCCCAGGATCGTTGAAAAATAATTGAAAGAGGTTCCGCGATGACGTCCGCCAGCTCTTTCAGCACCCGGGGATGAATCCCATCCGGACCCATGGACTTGTAGGGGTCCAGGTGGAGTAGCAAATCCCGCACACGTTCAGGGTCAGTTGGGAGTTTGTCATCCCCACCGTCCCGGTCCTCCAGCTCAGGGCACCCTGGGTCCCGAAGCCCATCATCGGCATTGAAGACAGAGGCAAAGAAGGCGTTAAGCGTCTCTGCTTTGCCTATGTCATCGTCTGTGAGGAGACCTTCCCTATCAAGGAGCGGACCTATGTATTTTTTAGTTCTCCTTTTTCCATTTACATATCTAAAAAAAAACTTTTTATTTTCTCTCACAGACACAGCCAGCTTCAACTCTAGGTGTGCTTTGGCCACACGAACTTTCTCCCTACAAACACAAACAGCATCCCTGTATTCTTTCCATGATACCTGGCCCTCCTTCCAGAGCGAAACACTCTCTGTTTCCGCCTAATCTCCATTAGAACGTTCCTGGTCAGCCACGCCGGCCTCCTGCCCCGCCTGCCTGACTTGCGATATTTAGGAATTGCCTGATCTTGTGCTTCTAGGAGGCATCGCTTAAAGAGTGACCAGCACTGGTGGACATCGAGGCCTTCAAAAGCAGTTTCCCAGGGGACCTTGCTGACTAGTTCCCTGAGCAGCCTGAAGTCCGCTTTCCCCATATCTAGGAATGAGGTTTTGGTGGCACTTTTCCTTCTGTCACCATAAATTTTGAACTCAACCACTTCATGGTCGCTATGACCGAGGCGGCCACCAATCACCACATCTCCCACCAGACCCTCTCTGTTTTCTAGCAACAGGTCTAGGAGGGCACCTTTCCTAGTTGGCTCCGTTAGCACCTGCACCAAGAAGTTATCAATATGACATTTTGTATATTGTAATGTTTGCATATTCTAAGTATTTTGTGTCGAAAGTGTTTGTGTAAGTGTAAGGCTTTGCAACAAAGTGTTACAAGTCACTTCACGAAGAACACAGTCAGAGACAATACTTGTTTCGTTGGTTATCATTCTAAATTATATTCCTGTGGTATGAATGAGATGTGCTGGAGGCCTCCGTGTGCGACTGTGCTGTGTGAGTGAGACGCAGCGTTCTGCAAAGCGAGTGCAGAGTTCCGATCCGTTGTTCCGTACTCTCCGCAAGGGGAGTGGGCAGAGACGAACGAAGTGCTTGACAGACTGAAAAGAAGTGCTGTTTTGTCCAAGTTTGAGTGGTGGTGCCTACTATATGGGCCCGGTGTATCTTGTGTATCTTGTGTATCTTGTGTATCCTATTTTTGCTCTTAAATGTTTTGACTGTGACAAGAAAAAGGCAGGAGCATGATATGACATGCTTCCTGCAACATATGAGGCCCGCACAGGCCGAGACCTGGACTCGCTGAGACCTGAACAGACCAAGAGACCGGAGCGGCACCGACAGACTGGAGCGGCGCTGGGAGACCCGAGACACTACGGAGGGAACTACCGCTGGACGGAGAGAGCCCTGAGAGACGCTGCAGAGACACGGACGGCTCTGAGAGACACAGAATAGACCGGACAGAAGCTGCAAAACGCGGGGAAATTGAAGTGATTGCGGAACATCCGAGATCGAGTTGCTCCAGGAGACCAGAGGCGTCAGTGGACACCGGTAGCCGACCCTCGCCGTGTGGCGAGTCGGCACAGAGCAGAGGAGCGGACATCAGGACCCTGCAGCCTGTCTGACGGAACCATGGAGGCAGCGGCAGCAGCGGCTGTGCTGCTTCACTCTAGCCTTCTTTTTATAAAAGGTTTATCTTGCAATGCAAAAAAGACTGTTAGTCCCCAGATCGGTGTTATAACTATTACTAATGACGACTTAGCGCTATTGCAGGGCACGAGTGCAGAGACGCAGACTACACTGCCAAATGACCACAAGCAGGTTCTTTCACTAGCCTAAGGTTGCATCTGGCACTACCTGCAGACGTATAGCAGACGTTACACTCTCTTTCCTAACTAGTAATCATGTGTCTCACCCATCTGTGGTGAATGGCCAGTGGCAAAAAGAAAAGGGAGGAGACAAAGGCAGAAACGGTACAAGGAGGATGCCACTGACACTAACAGCATGGGTAATAGGAGTAGTATAAGTGACACAGGTGCGGAGCGGTGGCCGGCGCTGCTGCTCTGTGGGGCTCTCTGCCTGCTGCTCGCCCTCGCCTGCCTGTGCACTGCCGCCGACGGTGTTAGAGTAAAATGTGAAGACTGCTCAGATGGCAGTTATGAGAGTGCTTATGTGAAGAAGATGTGTGCTGAATCTGACTTTGTGTGCAACAGTGGTCAGTGTGTGCCAAACAGATGGCAGTGTGATGGGGATCCGGATTGTGAAGATCGGTCTGACGAAAGTGCTGAGCTGTGTCATATGAGAACAGTGTCATGGAAATGTGATGGTGAAATAGACTGTGACAGTGGAGAAGATGAAGAGAATTGTGGCAATGTGACTTGTAGTGCATCAGAGTTCACATGCAGTAGTGGACAATGTATTTCCAAAAGCTTTGCCTGCAAAGGTCAGGGTGACTGCTCCGACCACTCGGATGAATCTTTGGAACACTGTGGCCGCCTGCCTGCACCTCCAGTGACGTGTTCTACGAGTGAGGTGCAGTGCGGCTCAGGTGAATGTATCTACAAGAAGAGGTGATGTGAAAGAGATCCGTATTGCAAGGATGGAAGTGATGAAATTAATTGCCCTTCCTGGACCAGTTCAGATGTGAAGATGGGAACTGTGTCCATGGGAGTAGGCAGTGCAGCGGTGTGAGAGACTGTCTGGAAGGCACTGATGAAGCAAACTGTAACAATTCAGTGCTCTGGACCTGGCAAATTCAAGTGTAGAAGTGGCGAATGCATAGATATCAATAAAGTGTGTAACCAGCAGAGGACTGCAAGGACTGGGGTGATGAGCCCCTGAAGGAATGCAACATAAACGACTGGTACTGTCCAGCTGAGTTTGAGTTTGTAAACAAGAGAAACTGTGGAGATATTGATGAATACCAAAACCCTGGTATCTGTAGTCAAATCTGTATCAACGTGAAAGGTGGCCACAAATGGGAATGTAGCCGTGGCTATCAGATGAGTCGTGCTACAGGAACCTGGAAAGGGTCTTGTTTCAGTAGCCAGTAAAACAAGGTACAGTCCCTCACATTGGGGGTTCAGTGATTCTTTCCTCTCGTAGCTGCTTGTTGAAACACTTTCTTTTTTATCTTCTGACAAGGCCCTTTCCAGGTTCCTGTAGCACGACTCATCTGATAGCCACGGCTACATTCCCATTTGTGGCCACCTTTCACGTTGATACAGATTTGACTACAGATACCAGGGTTTTGGTATTCATCAATATCTCCACAGTTTCTCTTGTTTACAAACTCAAACTCAGCTGGACAGTACCAGTCGTTTATGTTGCATTCCTTCAGGGGCTCATCACCCCAGTCCTTGCAGTCCTCTGCTGGTTACACACTTTATTGATATCTATGCATTCGCCACTTCTACACTTGAATTTGCCAGGTCCAGAGCACTGAATTGTTACAGTTTGCTTCATCAGTGCCTTCCAGACAGTCTCTCACACCGCTGCACTGCCTACTCCCATGGACACAGTTCCCATCTTCACATCTGAACTGGTCCAGGAAGGGCAATTAATTTCATCACTTCCATCCTTGCAATACGGATCTCTTTCACATCACCTCTTCTTGTAGATACATTCACCTGAGCCGCACTGCACCTCACTCGTAGAACACGTCACTGGAGGTGCAGGCAGGCGGCCACAGTGTTCCAAAGATTCATCCGAGTGGTCGGAGCAGTCACCCTGACCTTTGCAGGCAAAGCTTTTGGAAATACATTGTCCACTACTGCATGTGAACTCTGATGCACTACAAGTCACATTGCCACAATTCTCTTCATCTTCTCCACTGTCACAGTCTATTTCACCATCACATTTCCATGACACTGTTCTCATATGACACAGCTCAGCACTTTCGTCAGACCGATCTTCACAATCCGGATCCCCATCACACTGCCATCTGTTTGGCACACACTGACCACTGTTGCACACAAAGTCAGATTCAGCACACATCTTCTTCACATAAGCACTCTCATAACTGCCATCTGAGCAGTCTTCACATTTTACTCTAACACCGTCGGCGGCAGTGCACAGGCAGGCGAGGGCGAGCAGCAGGCAGAGAGCCCCACAGAGCAGCAGCGCCGGCCACCGCTCCGCACCTGTGTCACTTATACTACTCCTATTACCCATGCTGTTAGTGTCAGTGGCATCCTCCTTGTACCGTTTCTGCCTTTGTCTCCTCCCTTTTCTTTTTGCCACTGGCCATTCACCACAGATGGGTGAGACACATGATTACTAGTTAGGAAAGAGAGTGTAACGTCTGCTATACGTCTGCAGGTAGTGCCAGATGCAACCTTAGGCTAGTGAAAGAACCTGCTTGTGGTCATTTGGCAGTGTAGTCTGCGTCTCTGCACTCGTGCCCTGCAATAGCGCTAAGTCGTCATTAGTAATAGTTATAACACCGATCTGGGGACTAACAGTCTTTTTTGCATTGCAAGATAAACCTTTTATAAAAAGAAGGCTAGAGTGAAGCAGCACAGCCGCTGCTGCCGCTGCCTCCATGGTTCCGTCAGACAGGCTGCAGGGTCCTGATGTCCGCTCCTCTGCTCTGTGCCGACTCGCCACACGGCGAGGGTCGGCTACCGGTGTCCACTGACGCCTCTGGTCTCCTGGAGCAACTCGATCTCGGATGTTCCGCAATCACTTCAATTTCCCCGCGTTTTGCAGCTTCTGTCCGGTCTATTCTGTGTCTCTCAGAGCCGTCCGTGTCTCTGCAGCGTCTCTCAGGGCTCTCTCCGTCCAGCGGTAGTTCCCTCCGTAGTGTCTCGGGTCTCCCAGCGCCGCTCCAGTCTGTCGGTGCCGCTCCGGTCTCTTGGTCTGTTCAGGTCTCAGCGAGTCCAGGTCTCGGCCTGTGCGGGCCTCATATGTTGCAGGAAGCATGTCATATCATGCTCCTGCCTTTTTCTTGTCACAGTCAAAACATTTAAGAGCAAAAATAGGATACACAAGATACACAAGATACACAAGATACACCGGGCCCATATAGTAGGCACCACCACTCAAACTTGGACAAAACAGCACTTCTTTTCAGTCTGTCAAGCACTTCGTTCGTCTCTGCCCACTCCCCTTGCGGAGAGTACGGAACAACGGATCGGAACTCTGCACTCGCTTTGCAGAACGCTTCGTCTCACTCACACAGCACAGTCGCACACGGAGGCCTCCAGCACATCTCATTCATACCACAGGAATATAATTTAGAATGATAACCAACGAAACAAGTATTGTCTCTGACTGTGTTCTTCGTGAAGTGACTTGTAACACTTTGTTGCAAAGCCTTACACTTACACAAACACTTTCGACACAAAATACTTACAACATGCAAATATTACAGCATACAAAATGTCAACACAAAACACATATATAAAAACACATACAATTATTAACACTCCAGTTCGTATCCCTCCAGCAGCCGAAAACGTACCGTTTGTCTGCAGTTTCAGGAGATCTTTGCTCCTGCGGTGAGCAGCTGAGAGTGGAGTCCCCTCCGAGCAAAAACTCTCAGGGTGCTCCTAGGGGCATCCGCGCCGCAGCCGATCCCGCAGCCGAGCAGACTGTCTCCTGCCTGGCTCACCAAAATGACTCACAGAAAGCTGACTCCACGATAAGTAAGATTGTAAAGTAGGTATGTTTACTCAGTTCCATGCAGCACGGGACGGGTAGTCCCACCAAAGTCATGCACGCCTTAAGTGGCAAATTGCTTTAGTAAAGCGTTACATATACATGAACATTCCTATACATATACATATTCCTAACCTGTCCCTTTGTGAACAGTTCTCCTTATCTCAGACCCCTTGATTAAAGTCCGAACCGTGAGGTTGTTTTTGATCTGGTTCTCGGGGTCGCAGGATAACAGGATAGGAGAGGCTACTGTTATCTGGTGATATAAGTGCATCACAGGCACAAATGTAGCACATATTCGTTCTTAATCAATTGCTCTCTAATTTCTAATTCCAATGTTTCAGCTTGCTCTTTTCTGGATCCACGGGTATTCTACTATTAATGTTCAAAGCCTGACAGACCCCGTCCTCCGTGGATCAAAATACATAGGGCCATAAGGGTTCCTTTGGTCATTCTATCTTATAGTAATGGATCATTTTCAATTTACTCTTTAATTTTCTGGGGCCCCTATACCATATATATATACCATATATCTGGTAAGTTGCTCCGTTTCTGGTCCTTGGTCTTCGACTTTATCTGACCCATCCGGGAATTTAACTAGTGGCAATTCCCACAGCACTTCGTTGCTCACAGGGAGAGTGACTTGCAGGGGGTTTAGGACCTACCAATCATCCATGTATCACTCCATTCACCGGCCCAGCGCCCCCAACAGGAGATTTGGACGAGTGAGAAAACAAAAAGAACTGTTTCTGTTTTTTCATTTCTTCACGTCTAGTTCTTGCTTGGTGTGTTTTTGACGTGTTTTGGGGTCTCCGTTGGGTTTCGTTGGGTTTTCCGTGGTCATCATGGTGGAAAAGGGTAAATTGTGGGTTTTGAAGAACATCAGGTAGGTTTAGGGTGGTTTTGGGGTGGATCTATGGTTTTGGCGTATTTTCTTCCAGTTTTGGGGGTGATGCCGATATTTTTTGGGGTGTTTTTTACGTGTTTTGGGGTCTCCATTAGGTTTTGTTGGGTTCTTGTTTGTCATTATGTTAAATAGGAGTGGATTGTGGGTTTTGGAGAACATCAGGTAGTTTTAGGGTGGTTTTGGGGTGGATCTATGGTTTTGGGGGATTTTCTTCCAGTTTTGGTGGTGATGCCGTTCTTGTTTGGGGGGTTTTGATGTTTTTTGGGGTCTCTGTTGGGTTCTGTTGGGTTCTCGTTGGTCATCGTGTTGGAAAAGGGTAAATTGTGGGTTTTGGAGAACATCAGGTAGGTTTAGGGTGTCTTTGGGGTGGATCTATGGTTTTGGGGGATTTTCTTCCAGTTTTGGGGGTGATGCCGTTCTTGTTTGGGGTGTTTTTGACGTTTTTTTGGGGTCTCTGTTGGGTTTTGTTGGGTTCTCGTTGGTTATCATGGTGGAAAAGTGTAAATTGTGGGTTTTGGAGAAAATCAGGTAGGTTTAGGGTGTCTTTGGGGTGGATCTATGGTTTTGGGGGATTTTCTTCCATTTTTGGTGGTGATGCCGTTCTTGTTTGGGGTGTTTTTGACGTGTTTTGGGGTCTCCATTAGGTTTTGTTGGGTTGTTGTTTGTCATTATGTTAAATAGGTGTGGATTGTGGGTTTTGGAGAACATCAGGAAGGTTTAGGGTGGTTTTGGGGTGGATCTATGGTTTTGGGGGATTTTCTTCCAGTTTTGGGGGTGATGCCGTTCTTGTTTGGGGTGTTTTTGACGTTTTTTGGGGTCTCTGTTGGGTTCTGTTGGGTTCTCGTTGGTCATCGTGTTGGAAAAGGGTAAATTGTGGGTTTTGGAGAACATCAGGTAGGTTTAGGGTGTCTTTGGGGTGGATCTATGGTTTTGGGGGATTTTCTTCCAGTTTTGGTGGTGATGCCGTTCTTGTTTGGGGTGTTTTTGACGTGTTTTGGTGTGTCCATTAGGTTTTGTTGGGTTCTTGTTTGTCATTATGTTAAATAGGTGTGGATTGTGGGTTTTGGAGAAAATCAGGTAGGTTTAGGGTGGTTTTGGGGTGGATCTATGGTTTTGGGGGATTTTCTTCCAGTTTTGGTGGTGATGCCGTTCTTGTTTGGGGTGTTTTTGACGTTTTTTGGGGTCTCTGTTGGGTTCTGTTGGGTTCTCGTTGGTCATCGTGTTGGAAAAGGGTAAATTGTGGTTTTGGAGAACATCAGGTAGGTTTAGGGTGGTTTTGGGGTGGATCTATGGTTTTGGGGGATTTTCTTCCAGTTTTGGTGGTGATGCCGTTCTTGTTTGGGGTGTTTTTGACGTTTTTTGGGGTCTCTGTTGGGTTCTGTTGGGTTCTCGTTGGTTATCATGGTGGAAAAGGGTAAATTGTGGTTTTTGGAGAACATCAGGTAGGTTTAGGGTGGTTTTGGGGTGGATCTATGGTTTTGGGGGATTTTCTTCCAGTTTTGGTGGTGATGCCGTTCTTGTTTGGGGTGTTTTTGACGTTTTTTGGGGTCTCTGTTGGGTTCTGTTAGGTTCTCGTTGGTTATCATGGTGGAAAAGGGTAAATTGTGGGTTTTGGTGAACATCAGGTAGGTTTAGGGTGGTTTTGGGGTGGATCTATGGTTTTGGCGTATTTTCTTCCAGTTTTGGGGGTGATGCCGATATTTTTTGGGGTGTTTTTTACGTGTTTTAGGGTCTCCATTAGGTTTTGTTGGGTTCTCGTTGGTCATCGTGTTGGAAAAGGGTAAATTGTGGGTTTTGGAGAACATCAGGTAGTTTTAGGGTGTCTTTGGGGTGGATCTATGGTTTTGGGGGATTTTCTTCCAGTTTTGGTGGTGATGCCGTTCTTGTTTGGGGTGTTTTTGACGTTTTTTGGGGTCTCCGTTGGGTTTTGTTGGGTTCTCGTTGGTTATCATGGTGGAAAAGTGTAAATTGTGGGTTTTGAAGAACATCAGGTAGGTTTAGGGTGGTTTTGGGGTGGATCTATGGTTTTGGCGTATTTTCTTCCTGTTTTGGGGGTGATGCCGATATTTTTTGGGGTGTTTTTTACGTGTTTTGGGGTCTCCATTAGGTTTTGTTGGGTTCTTGTTTGTCATTATGTTAAATAGGAGTGGATTATGGTTTTTGGAGAACATCAGGTAGTTTTAGGGTGGTTTTGGGGTGGATCTATGGTTTTGGGGGATTTTCTTCCAGTTTTGGTGGTGATGCCGTTCTTGTTTGGGGTGTTTTTGACGTGTTTTGGTGTCTCCATTAGGTTTTGTTGGGTTCTTGTTTGTCATTATGTTAAATAGGAGTGGATTGTGGGTTTTGGAGAACATCAGGTAGTTTTAGGGTGGTTTTGGGGTGGATCTATGGTTTTGGGGGATTTTCTTCCAGTTTTGGGGGTGATGCCGTTCTTGTTTGGGGTGTTTTTGACGTTTTTTGGGGTCTCTGTTGGGTTTTGTTGGGTTCTCGTTGGTTATCATGGTGGAAAATGGTAAATTGTGGGTTTTGGAGAAAATCAGGTAGGTTTAGGGTGTCTTTGGGGTGGATCTATGGTTTTGTGGGATTTTCTTCCAGTTTTGGGGGTGATGCCGTTCTTGTTTGGGGTGTTTTTGACGTTTTTTGGGGTCTCCGTTGGGTTCTGTTGGGTTCTCGTTGGTTATCATGGTGGAAAAGGGTAAATTGTGGGTTTTGGAGAACATCAGGTAGGTTTAGGGTGGTTTTGGGGTGGATCTATGGTTTTGGCGTATTTTCTTCCAGTTTTGGGGGTGATGCCGTTCTTGTTTGGGGTGTTTTTGACGTTTTTTGGGGTCTCTGTTGGGTTCTGTTGGGTTCTCGTTGGTCATCGTGTTGGAAAAGGGTAAATTGTGGGTTTTGGAGAACATCAGGTAGGTTTAGGGTGTCTTTGGGGTGGATCTATGGTTTTGTGGGATTTTCTTCCAGTTTTGGTGGTGATGCCGTTCTTGTTTGGGGTGTTTTTTACGTGTTTTGGGGTCTCCATTAGGTTTTGTTGGGTTCTTGTTTGTCATTATGTTAAATAGGAGTGGATTGTTGGTTTTGGAGAACATCAGGTAGGTTTAGGGTGGTTTTGGAGTGGATCTATGGTTTTGGGGGATTTTCTTCCAGTTTTGGTGGTGATGCCGTTCTTGTTTGGGGTGTTTTTGACGTTTTTTGGGGTCTCTGTTGCGTTTTGTTGGGTTCTCGTTGGTTATCATGGTGGAAAAGGGTAAATTATGGTTTTTGGAGAAAATCAGGTAGGTTTAGGGTGTCTTTGGGGTGGATCTATGGTTTTGGCGTATTTTCTTCCAGTTTTGGTGGTGATGCCGTTCTTGTTTGGGGTGTTTTTGACGTGTTTTGGTGTCTCCATTAGGTTTTGTTGGGTTCTTGTTTGTCATTATGTTAAATAGGTGTGGATTGTGGTTTTTGGAGAAGATCAGGTAGGTTTAGGGTGGTTTTGGGGTGGATCTATGGTTTTGGGGGATTTTCTTCCAGTTTTGGGGGTGATGCCGTTCTTGTTTGGGGTGTTTTTGACGTTTTTTGGGGTCTCTGTTGGGTTCTGTTGGGTTCTTGTTTGTCATTATGTTAAATAGGAGTGGATTGTGGTTTTTGGAGAACATCAGGTAGGTTTAGGGTGGTTTTGGGGTGGATCTATGGTTTTGGGGGATTTTCTTCCAGTTTTGGGGGTGATGCCGTTCTTGTTTGGGGTGTTTTTGACGTTTTTTGGGGTCTCTGTTGGGTTCTGTTGGGTTCTGGTTGGTCATCGTGTTGGAAAAGGGTAAATTGTGGTTTTTGGAGAAGATCAGGTAGGTTTAGGGTGGTTTTGGGGTGGATCTATGGTTTGGGGGGATTTTCTTCCAGTTTTGGGTGTGATGCCGATATTTTTTGGGGTGTTTTTTACGTGTTTTGGGGTCTCCATTAGGTTTTGTTGGGTTCTTGTTTGTCATTATGTTAAATAGGAGTGGATTGTGGGTTTTGGAGAACATCAGGTAGTTTTAGGGTGGTTTTTGGGTGGATCTATGGTTTTGGGGGATTTTCTTCCAGTTTTGGTGGTGATGCCGTTCTTGTTTGGGGTGTTTTTGACGTTTTTTGGGGTCTCTGTTGGGTTCTGTTGGGTTCTCGTTGGTCATCGTGTTGGAAAAGGGTAAATTGTGGTTTTTGGAGAACATCAGGTAGGTTTAGGGTGTCTTTGGGGTGGATCTATGGTTTTGTGGGATTTTCTTCCAGTTTTGGTGGTGATGCCGTTCTTGTTTGGGGTGTTTTTGACGTTTTTTGGGGTCTCTGTTGGGTTCTGTTGGGTTCTCGTTGGTCATCGTGTTGGAAAAGGGTAAATTGTGGTTTTTGGAGAACATCAGGTAGGTTTAGGGTGTCTTTGGGGTGGATCTATGGTTTTGGGGGATTTTCTTCCAGTTTTGGGGGTGATGCCGTTCTTGTTTGGGGTGTTTTTGACGTTTTTTGGGGTCTCCGTTTGGTTTTGTTGGGTTCTCGTTGGTTATCATGGTGGAAAAGGGTAAATTGTGGATTTTGGAGAACATCAGGTAGTTTTAGGGTGGTTTTGGGGTGGATCTATGGTTTTGGGGGATTTTCTTCCAGTTTTGGGGGTGATGCCGTTCTTGTTTGGGGTGTTTTTGACGTTTTTTGGGGTCTCTGTTGGGTTCTGTTGGGTTCTCGTTGGTCATCGTGTTGGAAAATGGTAAATTGTGTTTTTTGGAGAACATCAGGTAGGTTCAGGGTGGTTTTGGGGTGGATCTATGGTTTTGGGGGATTTTCTTCCAGTTTTGGGGGTGATGCCGATATTTTTTGGGGTGTTTTTTACGTGTTTTGGGGTCTCCATTAGGTTTTGTTGGGTTCTTGTTTGTCATTATGTTAAATAGGATTGGATTGTGGTTTTTGGAGAACATCAGGTAGGTTTAGGGTGGTTTTGGGGTGGATCTATGGTTTTGGGGGATTTTCTTCCAGTTTTGGGGGTGATGCCGTTCTTGTTTGGGGTGTTTTTGACGTTTTTTGGGGTCTCTGTTGGGTTCTGTTGGGTTCTGGTTGGTCATCGTGTTGGAAAATGGTAAATTGTGGGTTTTGGAGAAAATCAGGTAGGTTTAGGGTGTCTTTGGGGTGGATCTATGGTTTTGTGGGATTTTCTTCCAGTTTTGGGGGTGATGCCGTTCTTGTTTGGGGTGTTTTTGACGTTTTTTGGGGTCTCCGTTGGGTTCTGTTGGGTTCTCGTTGGTTATCATGGTGGAAAAGGGTAAATTGTGGGTTTTGGAGAACATCAGGTAGGTTTAGGGTGGTTTTGGGGTGGATCTATGGTTTTGGCGTATTTTCTTCCAGTTTTGGGGGTGATGCCGTTCTTGTTTGGGGTGTTTTTGACGTTTTTTGGGGTCTCTGTTGGGTTCTGTTGGGTTCTGGTTGGTCATCGTGTTGGAAAAGGGTAAATTGTGGTTTTTGGAGAACATCAGGTAGGTTTAGGGTGTCTTTGGGGTGGATCTATGGTTTTGGGGGATTTTCTTCCAGTTTTGGGGGTGATGCCGTTCTTGTTTGGGGTGTTTTTTACGTGTTTTGGGGTCTCCATTAGGTTTTGTTGGGTTCTTGTTTGTCATTATGTTAAATAGGAGTGGATTGTTGGTTTTGGAGAACATCAGGTAGGTTTAGGGTGGTTTTGGAGTGGATCTATGGTTTTGGGGGATTTTCTTCCAGTTTTGGTGGTGATGCCGTTCTTGTTTGGGGTGTTTTTGACGTTTTTTGGGGTCTCTGTTGGGTTTTGTTGGGTTCTCGTTGGTTATCATGGTGGAAAAGGGTAAATTATGGTTTTTGGAGAACATCAGGTAGGTTTAGGGTGTCTTTGGGGTGGATCTATGGTTTTGGGGGATTTTCTTCCAGTTTTGGTGGTGATGCCGTTCTTGTTTGGGGTGTTTTTGACGTGTTTTGGTGTCTCCATTAGGTTTTGTTGGGTTCTTGTTTGTCATTATGTTAAATAGGTGTGGATTGTGGTTTTTGGAGAAGATCAGGTAGGTTTAGGGTGGTTTTGGGGTGGATCTATGGTTTTGGGGGATTTTCTTCCAGTTTTGGTGGTGATGCCGTTCTTGTTTGGGGTGTTTTTGACGTTTTTTGGGGTCTCTGTTGGGTTCTGTTGGGTTCTTGTTTGTCATTATGTTAAATAGGAGTGGATTGTGGTTTTTGGAGAACATCAGGTAGGTTTAGGTTGGTTTTGGGGTGGATCTATGGTTTTGGGGGATTTTCTTCCAGTTTTGGGGGTGATGCCGTTCTTGTTTGGGGTGTTTTTGACGTTTTTTGGGGTCTCTGTTGGGTTCTGTTGGGTTCTCGTTGGTCATCGTGTTGGAAAAGGGTAAATTGTGGTTTTTGGAGAAGATCAGGTAGGTTTAGGGTGGTTTTGGGGTGGATCTATGGTTTTGGCGTATTTTCTTCCAGTTTTGGGGGTGATGCCGATATTTTTTGGGGTGTTTTTTACGTGTTTTGGGGTCTCCATTAGGTTTTGTTGGGTTCTTGTTTGTCATTATGTTAAATAGGAGTGGATTGTGGGTTTTGGAGAACATCAGGTAGTTTTAGGGTGGTTTTGGGGTGGATCTATGGTTTTGGGGGATTTTCTTCCAGTTTTGGGGGTGATGCCGATATTTTTTGGGGTGTTTTTTACGTGTTTTGGGGTCTCCATTAGGTTTTGTTGGGTTCTTGTTTGTCATTATGTTAAATAGGAGTGGATTGTGGGTTTTGGAGAACATCAGGTAGGTTTAGGGTGGTTTTGGGGTGGATCTATGGTTTTGGGGGATTTTCTTCCAGTTTTGGTGGTGATGCCGTTCTTGTTTGGGGTGTTTTTGACGTTTTTTGGGGTCTCTGTTGGGTTCTGTTGGGTTCTCGTTGGTCATCGTGTTGGAAAAGGGTAAATTGTTGTTTTGGAGAACATCAGGTAGGTTGAGGGTGTCTTTGGGGTGGATCTATGGTTTTGGGGGATTTTCTTCCAGTTTTGGTGGTGATGCCGTTCTTGTTTGGGGTGTTTTTGACGTTTTTTGGGGTCTATGTTGGGTTCTGTTGGGTTCTCGTTGGTCATCGTGTTGGAAAAGGGTAAATTGTGTTTTTTGGAGAACATCAGGTAGGTTCAGGGTGGTTTTGGGGTGGATCTATGGTTTTGGGGGATTTTCTTCCAGTTTTGGGGGTGATGCCGATATTTTTTGGGGTGTTTTTTACGTGTTTTGGTGTCTCCTTTAGGTTTTGTTGGGTTCTTGTTTGTCATTATGTTAAATAGGATTGGATTGTGGTTTTTGGAGAACATCAGGTAGGTTTAGGGTGGTTTTGGGGTGGATCTATGGTTTTGGGGGATTTTCTTCCAGTTTTGGGGGTGATGCCGTTCTTGTTTGGGGTGTTTTTGACGTTTTTTGGGGTCTCTGTTGGGTTCTGTTGGGTTCTCGTTGGTCATCGTGTTGGAAAAGGGTAAATTGTGGGTTTTGGAGAACATCAGGTAGGTTTAGGGTGGTTTTGGGGTGGATCTATGGTTTTGGCGTATTTTCTTCCAGTTTTGGGGGTGATGCCGATATTTTTTGGGGTGTTTTTTACGTGTTTTGGGGTCTCCATTAGGTTTTGTTGGGTTCTTGTTTGTCATTATGTTAAATAGGATTGGATTGTGGTTTTTGGAGAACATCAGGTAGTTTTAGGGTGGTTTTGGAGTGGATCTATGGTTTTGGGGGATTTTCTTCCAGTTTTGGTGGTGATGCCGTTCTTGTTTGGGGTGTTTTTGACGTTTTTTGGGGTCTCTGTTGGGTTCTGTTGGGTTCTCGTTGGTCATCGTGTTGGAAAAGGGTAAATTGTGGTTTTTGGAGAACATCAGGTAGGTTTAGGGTGTCTTTGGGGTGGATCTATGGTTTTGGGGGATTTTCTTCCAGTTTTGGTGGTGATGCCGTTCTTGTTTGGGGTGTTTTTGACGTTTTTTGGGGTCTCTGTTGGGTTCTGTTGGGTTCTCGTTGGTCATCGTGTTGGAAAAGGGTAAATTGTGGTTTTTGGAGAACATCAGGTAGTTTTAGGGTGGTTTTGGGGTGGATCTATGGTTTTGGGGGATTTTCTTCCAGTTTTGGGGGTGATGCCGTTCTTGTTTGGGGTGTTTTTGACGTTTTTTGGGGTCTCTGTTGGGTTCTGTTGGGTTCTTGTTTGTCATTATGTAAAATAGGAGTGGATTGTGGTTTTTGGAGAACATCAGGTAGGTTTAGGGTGGTTTTGGGGTGGATCTATGGTTTTGGGGGATTTTCTTCCAGTTTTGGGGGTGATGCCGTTCTTGTTTGGGGTGTTTTTGACGTTTTTTGGGGTCTCTGTTGGGTTCTGTTGGGTTCTCGTTGGTCATCGTGTTGGAAAAGGGTAAATTGTGGTTTTTGGAGAACATCAGGTAGGTTTAGGGTGGTTTTGGGGTGGATCTATGGTTTGGGGGGATTTTCTTCCAGTTTTGGTGGTGATGCCGATATTTTTTGGGGTGTTTTTTACGTGTTTTGGGGTCTCCATTAGGTTTTGTTGGGTTCTTGTTTGTCATTATGTTAAATAGGAGTGGATTGTGGGTTTTGGAGAACATCAGGTAGTTTTAGGGTGGTTTTGGGGTGGATCTATGGTTTTGGGGGATTTTCTTCCAGTTTTGGTGGTGATGCCGTTCTTGTTTGGGATGTTTTTGACGTTTTTTGGTGTCTCTGTTGGGTTCTGTTGGGTTCTCGTTGGTCATCGTGTTGGAAAAGGGTAAATTGTGGTTTTTGGAGAACATCAGGTAGGTTTAGGGTGTCTTTGGGGTGGATCTATGGTTTTGGGGGATTTTCTTCCAGTTTTGGGGGTGATGCCGTTCTTGTTTGGGGTGTTTTTGACGTTTTTTGGGGTCTCTGTTGGGTTCTGTTGGGTTCTCGTTGGTCATCGTGTTGGAAAAGGGTAAATTGTGGTTTTTGGAGAACATCAGGTAGGTTTAGGGTGTCTTTGGGGTGGATCTATGGTTTTGGGGGATTTTCTTCCAGTTTTGGGGGTGATGCCGTTCTTGTTTGGGGTGTTTTTGACGTTTTTTGGGGTCTATGTTGGGTTCTGTTGGGTTCTCGTTGGTCATCGTGTTGGAAAAGGGTAAATTGTGTTTTTTGGAGAACATCAGGTAGGTTCAGGGTGGTTTTGGGGTGGATCTATGGTTTTGGGGGATTTTCTTCCAGTTTTGGGGGTGATGCCGATATTTTTTGGGGTGTTTTTTACGTGTTTTGGGGTCTCCATTAGGTTTTGTTGGGTTCTTGTTTGTCATTATGTTAAATAGGATTGGATTGTGGGTTTTGGAGAACATCAGGTAGGTTTAGGGTGGTTTTGGGGTGGATCTATGGTTTTGGGGGATTTTCTTCCAGTTTTGGTGGTGATGCCGTTCTTGTTTGGGGTGTTTTTGACGTTTTTTGTGGTCTCTGTTGGGTTCTGTTGGGTTCTCGTTGGTCATCGTGTTGGAAAAGGGTAAATTGTGGATTTTGGAGAACATCAGGTAGGTTTAGGGTGGTTTTGGGGTGGATCTATGGTTTTGGGGGATTTTCTTCCAGTTTTGGGGGTGATGCCGATATTTTTTGGGGTGTTTTTTACGTGTTTTGGGGTCTCCATTAGGTTTTGTTGGGTTCTTGTTTGTCATTATGTTAAATAGGATTGGATTGTGGTTTTTGGAGAACATCAGGTAGTTTTAGGGTGGTTTTGGAGTGGATCTATGGTTTTGGGGGATTTTCTTCCAGTTTTGGTGGTGATGCCGTTCTTGTTTGGGGTGTTTTTGACGTTTTTTGGGGTCTCTGTTGGGTTCTGTTAGGTTCTCGTTGGTTATCATGGTGGAAAAGGGTAAATTGTGGGTTTTGGTGAACATCAGGTAGGTTTAGGGTGGTTTTGGGGTGGATCTATGGTTTTGGCGTATTTTCTTCCAGTTTTGGGGGTGATGCCGATATTTTTTGGGGTGTTTTTTACGTGTTTTAGGGTCTCCATTAGGTTTTGTTGGGTTCTCGTTGGTCATCGTGTTGGAAAAGGGTAAATTGTGGGTTTTGGAGAACATCAGGTAGTTTTAGGGTGTCTTTGGGGTGGATCTATGGTTTTGGGGGATTTTCTTCCAGTTTTGGTGGTGATGCCGTTCTTGTTTGGGGTGTTTTTGACGTTTTTTGGGGTCTCCGTTGGGTTTTGTTGGGTTCTCGTTGGTTATCATGGTGGAAAAGTGTAAATTGTGGGTTTTGAAGAACATCAGGTAGGTTTAGGGTGGTTTTGGGGTGGATCTATGGTTTTGGCGTATTTTCTTCCTGTTTTGGGGGTGATGCCGATATTTTTTGGGGTGTTTTTTACGTGTTTTGGGGTCTCCATTAGGTTTTGTTGGGTTCTTGTTTGTCATTATGTTAAATAGGAGTGGATTATGGTTTTTGGAGAACATCAGGTAGTTTTAGGGTGGTTTTGGGGTGGATCTATGGTTTTGGGGGATTTTCTTCCAGTTTTGGTGGTGATGCCGTTCTTGTTTGGGGTGTTTTTGACGTGTTTTGGTGTCTCCATTAGGTTTTGTTGGGTTCTTGTTTGTCATTATGTTAAATAGGAGTGGATTGTGGGTTTTGGAGAACATCAGGTAGTTTTAGGGTGGTTTTGGGGTGGATCTATGGTTTTGGGGGATTTTCTTCCAGTTTTGGGGGTGATGCCGTTCTTGTTTGGGGTGTTTTTGACGTTTTTTGGGGTCTCTGTTGGGTTTTGTTGGGTTCTCGTTGGTTATCATGGTGGAAAATGGTAAATTGTGGGTTTTGGAGAAAATCAGGTAGGTTTAGGGTGTCTTTGGGGTGGATCTATGGTTTTGTGGGATTTTCTTCCAGTTTTGGGGGTGATGCCGTTCTTGTTTGGGGTGTTTTTGACGTTTTTTGGGGTCTCCGTTGGGTTCTGTTGGGTTCTCGTTGGTTATCATGGTGGAAAAGGGTAAATTGTGGGTTTTGGAGAACATCAGGTAGGTTTAGGGTGGTTTTGGGGTGGATCTATGGTTTTGGCGTATTTTCTTCCAGTTTTGGGGGTGATGCCGTTCTTGTTTGGGGTGTTTTTGACGTTTTTTGGGGTCTCTGTTGGGTTCTGTTGGGTTCTCGTTGGTCATCGTGTTGGAAAAGGGTAAATTGTGGGTTTTGGAGAACATCAGGTAGGTTTAGGGTGTCTTTGGGGTGGATCTATGGTTTTGTGGGATTTTCTTCCAGTTTTGGTGGTGATGCCGTTCTTGTTTGGGGTGTTTTTGACGTGTTTTGGGGTCTCCATTAGGTTTTGTTGGGTTCTTGTTTGTCATTATGTTAAATAGGAGTGGATTGTTTGTTTTGGAGAACATCAGGTAGGTTTAGGGTGGTTTTGGAGTGGATCTATGGTTTTGGGGGATTTTCTTCCAGTTTTGGTGGTGATGCCGTTCTTGTTTGGGGTGTTTTTGACGTTTTTTGGGGTCTCTGTTGCGTTTTGTTGGGTTCTCGTTGGTTATCATGGTGGAAAAGGGTAAATTATGGTTTTTGGAGAAGATCAGGTAGGTTTAGGGTGTTTTTGGGGTGGATCTATCGTTTTGGCGTATTTTCTTCCAGTTTTGGTGGTGATGCCGTTCTTGTTTGGGGTGTTTTTGACGTGTTTTGGTGTCTCCATTAGGTTTTGTTGGGTTCTTGTTTGTCATTATGTTAAATAGGTGTGGATTGTGGTTTTTGGAGAACATCAGGTAGGTTTAGGGTGTCTTTGGGGTGGATCTATGGTTTTGGGGGATTTTCTTCCAGTTTTGGGGGTGATGCCGTTCTTGTTTGGGGTGTTTTTGACGTTTTTTGGGGTCTCCGTTGGGTTTTGTTGGGTTCTCGTTGGTTATCATGGTGGAAAAGTGTAAACTGTGGTTTTTGGAGAAGATCAGGTAGGTTTAGGGTGTCTTTGGGGTGGATCTATGGTTTTGGGGGATTTTCTTCCAGTTTTGGGGGTGATGCCGATATTTTTTGTGGTGTTTTTTACGTGTTTTGGGGTCTCCATTAGGTTTTGTTGGGTTCTTGTTTGTCATTATGTTAAATAGGAGTGGATTGTGGGTTTTGGAGAACATCAGGTAGGTTTAGGGTGGTTTTGGGGTGGATCTATGGTTTTGGGGGATTTTCTTCTAGTTTTGGTGGTGATGCCGTTCTTGTTTGGGGTGTTTTTGACGTTTTTTGGGGTCTCTGTTGGGTTCTGTTGGGTTCTCGTTGGTCATCGTGTTGGAAAAGTGTAAATTGTGGTTTTTGGAGAACATCAGGTAGGTTTAGGGTGTCTTTGGGGTGGATCTATGGTTTTGGGGGATTTTCTTCCAGTTTTGGTGGTGATGCCGTTCTTGTTTGGGGTGTTTTTGACGTGTTTTGGTGTCTCCATTAGGTTTTGTTGGGTTCTTGTTTGTCATTATGTTAAATAGGAGTGGATTGTGGGTTTTGGAGAACATCAGGTAGGTTTAGGGTGGTTTTGGGGTGGATCTATGGTTTTGGGGGATTTTCTTCCAGTTTTGGTGGTGATGCCGTTCTTGTTTGGGGTGTTTTTGACGTGTTTTGGGGTCTCCATTAGGTTTTGTTGGGTTCTTGTTTGTCATTATGTTAAATAGGAGTGGATTGTGGGTTTTGGAGAAGATCAGGTAGGTTTAGGGTGGTTTTGGGGTGGATCTATGGTTTTGGGGGATTTTTCTTCCAGTTTTGGTGGTGATGCCGTTCTTGTTTGGGGTGTTTTTGATGTTTTTTGGGGTCTCTGTTGGGTTCTGTTGGGTTCTCGTTGGTCATCGTGTTGGAAAAGGGTAAATTGTGGTTTTTGGAGAACATCAGGTAGGTTTAGGGTGTCTTTGGGGTGGATCTATGGTTTTGGGGGATTTTCTTCCAGTTTTGGTGGTGATGCCGTTCTTGTTTGGGGTGTTTTTGACGTTTTTTGGGGTCTCTGTTGGGTTCTGTTGGGTTCTCGTTGGTCATCGTGTTGGAAAAGGGTAAATTGTGGTTTTTGGAGAACATCAGGTAGGTTTAGGGTGTCTTTGGGATGGATCTATGGTTTTGGGGGATTTTCTTCCAGTTTTGGTGGTGATGCCGTTCTTGTTTGGGGTGTTTTTGACGTTTTTTGGGGTCTCCGTTGGGTTTTGTTGGGTTCTCGTTGGTTATCATGGTGGAAAAGGGTAAATTGTGGGTTTTGGAGAACATCAGGTAGGTTTAGGGTGGTTTTGGGGTGGATCTATGGTTTTGGCGTATTTTCTTCCAGTTTTGGGGGTGATGCCGATATTTTTTGGGGTGTTTTTGACGTGTTTTGGGGTCTCCATTAGGTTTTGTTGGGTTCTTGTTTGTCATTATGTTAAATAGGAGTGGATTGTGGGTTTTGGAGAACATCAGGTAGGTTTAGGGTGGTTTTGGCGTGGATCTATGGTTTTGGGGGATTTTCTTCCAGTTTTGGTGGTGATGCCGTTCTTGTTTGGGGTGTTTTTGATGTTTTTTGGGGTCTCTGTTGGGTTCTGTTGGGTTCTCGTTGGTCATCGTGTTGGAAAAGGGTAAATTGTGGGTTTTGGAGAACATCAGGTAGGTTTAGGGTGTCTTTAGGGTGGATCTATGATTTTGGGGGATTTTCTTCCAGTTTTGGTGGTGATGCCGTTCTTGTTTGGGGTGTTTTTGACTTTTTTTGGGGTCTCTGTTGGGTTCTGTTGGGTTCTCGTTGGTCATCGTGTTGGAAAAGGGTAAATTGTGGTTTTTGGAGAACATCAGGTAGGTTTAGGGTGTCTTTGGGGTGGATCTATGGTTTTGGGGGATTTTCTTCCAGTTTTGGTGGTGATGCCGTTCTTGTTTGGGGTGTTTTTGACGTTTTTTGGGGTCTCCGTTGGGTTTTGTTGGGTTCTCGTTGGTCATCGTGTTGGAAAAGGGTAAATTGTGGGTTTTGGAGAAAATCAGGTAGGTTTAGGGTGTCTTTGGGGTGGATCTATGGTTTTGGCGTATTTTCTTCCAGTTTTGGGGGTGATGCCGATATTTTTTGGGGTGTTTTTTACGTGTTTTGGGGTCTCCATTAGGTTTTGTTGGGTTCTTGTTTGTCATTATGTTAAATAGGAGTGGATTGTGGGTTTTGGAGAACATCAGGTAGTTTTAGGGTGGTTTTGGGGTGGATCTATGGTTTTGGGGGATTTTCTTCCAGTTTTGGTGGTGATGCCGTTCTTGTTTGGGGTGTTTTTGATGTTTTTTGGGGTCTCTGTTGGGTTCTGTTGGGTTCTCGTTGGTCATCGTGTTGGAAAAGGGTAAATTGTGGTTTTTGGAGAACATCAGGTAGGTTTAGGGTGTCTTTGGGGTGGATCTATGGTTTTGGTGTATTTTCTTCCAGTTTTGGGGGTGATGCCGTTCTTGTTTGGGGTGTTTTTGACGTTTTTTGGGGTCTCTGTTGGGTTCTGTTGGGTTCTCCTTGGTCATCGTGTTGGAAAAGGGTAAATTGTGGGTTTTGGAGAACATCAGGTAGGTTGAGGGTGTCTTTGGGGTGGATCTATGGTTTTGGGGGATTTTCTTCCAGTTTTGGGGGTGATGCCGTTCTTGTTTGGGGTGTTTTTGACGTTTTTTGGGGTCTCTGTTGGGTTCTGTTGGGTTCTCGTTGGTTATCATGGTGGAAAAGGGTAAATTGTGGGTTTTGGAGAACATCAGGTAGGTTTAGGGTGTCTTTGGGGTGGATCTATGGTTTTGGGGGATTTTCTTCCAGTTTTGGGGGTGATGCCGATATTTTTTGGGGTGTTTTTGACGTGTTTTGGTGTCTCCATTAGGTTTTGTTGGGTTCTTGTTTGTCATTATGTTAAATAGGAGTGGATTGTGGGTTTTGGGGAACATCAGGTAGTTTTAGGGTGGTTTTGGGGTGGATCTATGGTTTTGGGGGATTTTCTTCTAGTTTTGGTGGTGATGCCGTTCTTGTTTGGGGTGTTTTTGACGTTTTTTGGGGTCTCTGTTGGGTTCTGTTGGGTTCTCGTTGGTCATCGTGTTGGAAAAGGGTAAATTGTGGTTTTTGGAGAAGATCAGGTAGGTTTAGGGTGTCTTTGGGGTGGATCTATGGTTTTGGTGTATTTTCTTCCAGTTTTGGGGGTGATGCCGTTCTTGTTTGGGGTGTTTTTGACGTTTTTTGGGGTCTCTGTTGGGTTCTGTTGGGTTCTCCTTGGTCATCGTGTTGGAAAAGGGTAAATTGTGGGTTTTGGAGAACATCAGGTAGGTTTAGGGTGTCTTTGGGGTGGATCTATGGTTTTGGGGGATTTTCTTCCAGTTTTGGGGGTGATGCCGTTCTTGTTTGGGGTGTTTTTGACGTTTTTTGGGGTCTCTGTTGGGTTCTGTTGGGTTCTCGTTGGTTATCATGGTGGAAAAGGGTAAATTGTGGGTTTTGGAGAACATCAGGTAGGTTTAGGGTGTCTTTGGGGTGGATCTATGGTTTTGGGGGATTTTCTTCCAGTTTTGGGGGTGATGCCGATATTTTTTGGGGTGTTTTTGACGTGTTTTGGTGTCTCCATTAGGTTTTGTTGGGTTCTTGTTTGTCATTATGTTAAATAGGAGTGGATTGTGGGTTTTGGGGAACATCAGGTAGTTTTAGGGTGGTTTTGGGGTGGATCTATGGTTTTGGGGGATTTTCTTCTAGTTTTGGTGGTGATGCCGTTCTTGTTTGGGGTGTTTTTGACGTTTTTTGGGGTCTCTGTTGGGTTCTGTTGTGTTCTCGTTGGTCATCGTGTTGGAAAAGGGTAAATTGTGGTTTTTGGAGAAGATCAGGTAGGTTTAGGGTGTCTTTGGGGTGGATCTATGGTTTTGGGGGATTTTCTTCCAATTTTGGTGGTGATGCCGTTCTTGTTTGGGGTGTTTTTGACGTGTTTTGGTGTCTCCATTAGGTTTTGTTGTGTTCTCGTTGGTCATTATGTTAAATAGGTGTGGATTGTGGGTTTTGGAGAACATCAGGTAGGTTTAGGGTGTCTTTGGGGTGGATCTATGGTTTTGGGGGATTTTCTTCTAGTTTTGGGGGTGATGCCGTTCTTGTTTGGGGTGTTTTTGATGTTTTTTGGGGTCTCTGTTGGGTTCTGTTGGGTTCTCGTTGGTCATCGTGTTGGAAAAGGGTAAATTGTGGTTTTTGGAGAAGATCAGGTAGGTTTAGGGTGTCTTTGGGGTGGATCTATGGTTTTGGCGTATTTTCTTCAAGTTTTGGTAGTGATGCCGTTCTTGTTTGGGGTGTTTTTGACGTTTTTTGGGGTCTCCGTTGGGTTCTGTTGGGTTCTCGTTGGTCATCGTGTTGGAAAAGTGTAAATTGTGGGTTTTGGAGAACATCAGGTAGGTTTAGGGTGTCTTTGGGGTGGATCTATGGTTTTGGGGAATTTTCTTCCAGTTTTGGGGGTGATGCCGTTCTTGTTTGGGGTGTTTTTGACGTTTTTTGGGGTCTCCGTTGGGTTTTGTTGGGTTCTCGTTGGTTATCATGGTGGAAAAGGGTAAATTGTGGTTTTTGGAGAACATCAGGTAGGTTTAGGGTGGTTTTGGGGTGGATCTATGGTTTTGGCGTATTTTCTTCCAGTTTTGGGGGTGATGCCGATATTTTTTGGGGTGTTTTTGACGTGTTTTGGGGTCTCCATTAGGTTTTGTTGGGTTCTTGTTTGTCATTATGTTAAATAGGAGTGGATTGTGGGTTTTGGAGAACATCAGGTAGGTTTAGGGTGGTTTTGGCGTGGATCTATGGTTTTGGGGGATTTTCTTCCAGTTTTGGTGGTGATGCCGTTCTTGTTTGGGGTGTTTTTGATGTTTTTTGGGGTCTCTGTTGGGTTCTGTTGGGTTCTCGTTGGTCATCGTGTTGGAAAAGGGTAAATTGTGGGTTTTGGAGAACATCAGGTAGGTTTAGGGTGTCTTTGGGGTGGATCTATGATTTTGGGGGATTTTCTTCCAGTTTTGGTGGTGATGCCGTTCTTGTTTGGGGTGTTTTTGACTTTTTTTGGGGTCTCTGTTGGGTTCTGTTGGGTTCTCGTTGGTCATCGTGTTGGAAAAGGGTAAATTGTGGTTTTTGGAGAACATCAGGTAGGTTTAGGGTGTCTTTGGGGTGGATCTATGGTTTTGGGGGATTTTCTTCCAGTTTTGGTGGTGATGCCGTTCTTGTTTGGGGTGTTTTTGACGTTTTTTGGGGTCTCCGTTGGGTTTTGTTGGGTTCTCGTTGGTCATCGTGTTGGAAAAGGGTAAATTGTGGGTTTTGGAGAAAATCAGGTAGGTTTAGGGTGTCTTTGGGGTGGATCTATGGTTTTGGCGTATTTTCTTCCAGTTTTGGGGGTGATGCCGATATTTTTTGGGGTGTTTTTTACGTGTTTTGGGGTCTCCATTAGGTTTTGTTGGGTTCTTGTTTGTCATTATGTTAAATAGGAGTGGATTGTGGGTTTTGGAGAACATCAGGTAGTTTTAGGGTGGTTTTGGGGTGGATCTATGGTTTTGGGGGATTTTCTTCCAGTTTTGGTGGTGATGCCGTTCTTGTTTGGGGTGTTTTTGATGTTTTTTGGGGTCTCTGTTGGGTTCTGTTGGGTTCTCGTTGGTCATCGTGTTGGAAAAGGGTAAATTGTGGTTTTTGGAGAACATCAGGTAGGTTTAGGGTGTCTTTGGGGTGGATCTATGGTTTTGGTGTATTTTCTTCCAGTTTTGGGGGTGATGCCGTTCTTGTTTGGGGTGTTTTTGACGTTTTTTGGGGTCTCTGTTGGGTTCTGTTGGGTTCTCCTTGGTCATCGTGTTGGAAAAGGGTAAATTGTGGGTTTTGGAGAACATCAGGTAGGTTTAGGGTGTCTTTGGGGTGGATCTATGGTTTTGGGGGATTTTCTTCCAGTTTTGGGGGTGATGCCGTTCTTGTTTGGGGTGTTTTTGACGTTTTTTGGGGTCTCTGTTGGGTTCTGTTGGGTTCTCGTTGGTTATCATGGTGGAAAAGGGTAAATTGTGGGTTTTGGAGAACATCAGGTAGGTTTAGGGTGTCTTTGGGGTGGATCTATGGTTTTGGGGGATTTTCTTCCAGTTTTGGGGGTGATGCCGATATTTTTTGGGGTGTTTTTGACGTGTTTTGGTGTCTCCATTAGGTTTTGTTGGGTTCTTGTTTGTCATTATGTTAAATAGGAGTGGATTGTGGGTTTTGGGGAACATCAGGTAGTTTTAGGGTGGTTTTGGGGTGGATCTATGGTTTTGGGGGATTTTCTTCTAGTTTTGGTGGTGATGCCGTTCTTGTTTGGGGTGTTTTTGACGTTTTTTGGGGTCTCTGTTGGGTTCTGTTGTGTTCTCGTTGGTCATCGTGTTGGAAAAGGGTAAATTGTGGTTTTTGGAGAAGATCAGGTAGGTTTAGGGTGTCTTTGGGGTGGATCTATGGTTTTGGGGGATTTTCTTCCAGTTTTGGTGGTGATGCCGTTCTTGTTTGGGGTGTTTTTGACGTGTTTTGGTGTCTCCATTAGGTTTTGTTGTGTTCTCGTTGGTCATTATGTTAAATAGGTGTGGATTGTGGGTTTTGGAGAACATCAGGTAGGTTTAGGGTGTCTTTGGGGTGGATCTATGGTTTTGGGGGATTTTCTTCCAGTTTTGGGGGTGATGCCGTTCTTGTTTGGGGTGTTTTTGATGTTTTTTGGGGTCTCTGTTGGGTTCTGTTGGGTTCTCGTTGGTCATCGTGTTGGAAAAGGGTAAATTGTGGTTTTTGGAGAACATCAGGTAGGTTTAGGGTGGTTTTGGGGTGGATCTATGGTTTTGGCGTATTTTCTTCAAGTTTTGGTAGTGATGCCGTTCTTGTTTGGGGTGTTTTTGACGTTTTTTGGGGTCTCCGTTGGGTTCTGTTGGGTTCTCGTTGGTCATCGTGTTGGAAAAGTGTAAATTGTGGGTTTTGGAGAACATCAGGTAGGTTTAGGGTGTCTTTGGGGTGGATCTATGGTTTTGGGGGATTTTCTTCCAGTTTTTGGGGGTGATGCCGTTCTTGTTTGGGGTGTTTTTGACGTTTTTTGGGGTCTCCGTTGGGTTTTGTTGGGTTCTCGTTGGTTATCATGGTGGAAAAGGGTAAATTGTGGGTTTTGGAGAACATCAGGTAGGTTTAGGGTGGTTTTGGGGTGGATCTATGGTTTTGGGGGATTTTCTTCCAGTTTTGGGGGTGATGCCGATATTTTTTGGGGTGTTTTTTACGTGTTTTGGGGTCTCCATTAGGTTTTGTTGGGTTCTTGTTTGTCATTATGTTAAATAGGAGTGGATTGTGGGTTTTGGAGAACATCAGGTAGTTTTAGGGTGGTTTTGGGGTGGATCTATGGTTTTGGGGGATTTTCTTCTAGTTTTGGTGGTGATGCCGTTCTTGTTTGGGGTGTTTTTGACGTTTTTTGGGGTCTCTGTTGGGTTCTGTTGGGTTCTCGTTGGTCATCGTGTTGGAAAAGGGTAAATTGTGGTTTTTGGAGAAGATCAGGTAGGTTTAGGGTGTCTTTGGGGTGGATCTATGGTTTTGGGGGATTTTCTTCCAGTTTTTGGTGGTGATGCCGTTCTTGTTTGGGGTGTTTTTGACGTGTTTTGGTGTCTCCATTAGGTTTTGCTGTGTTCTTGTTTGTCATTATGTTAAATAGGAGTGGATTGTGGTTTTTGGAGAACATCAGGTAGGTTTAGGGTGGTTTTGGGGTGGATCTATGGTTTTGGGGGATTTTCTTCCAGTTTTGGTGGTGATGCCGTTCTTGTTTGGGGTGTTTTTGACGTTTTTTGGGGTCTCTGTTGGGTTCTGTTGGGTTCTCGTTGGTCATCGTGTTGGAAAAGTGTAAATTGTGGTTTTTGGAGAACATCAGGTAGTTTTAGGGTGGTTTTGGGGTGGATCTATGGTTTTGGGGGATTTTCTTCCAGTTTTGGTGGTGATGCCGTTCTTGTTTGGGGTGTTTTTGACGTTTTTTGGGGTCTCTGTTGGGTTCTGTTGGGTTCTCGTTGGTCATCGTGTTGGAAAAGGGTAAATTGTGGTTTTTGGAGAACATCAGGTAGGTTTAGGGTGGTTTTGGGGTGGATCTATGGTTTTGGGGGATTTTCTTCCAGTTTTGGGGGTGATGCCGTTCTTGTTTGGGGTGTTTTTGACGTTTTTTGGGGTCTCTGTTGGGTTCTGTTGGGTTCTCGTTGGTTATCATGGTGGAAAAGTGTAAATTGTGGGTTTTGGAGAAGATCAGGTAGGTTTAGGGTGGTTTTGGGGTGGATCTATGGTTTTGGGGGATTTTCTTCCAGTTTTGGGGGTGATGCCGATATTTTTTGTGGTGTTTTTTACGTGTTTTGGGGTCTCCATTAGGTTTTGTTGGGTTCTTGTTTGTCATTATGTTAAATAGGAGTGGATTGTGGGTTTTGGAGAACATCAGGTAGTTTTAGGGTTGTTTTGGGGTGGATCTATGGTTTTGGGGGATTTTCTTCCAGTTTTGGTGGTGATGCCGTTCTTGTTTGGGGTGTTTTTGATGTTTTTTGGGGTCTCCGTTGGGTTCTGTTGGGTTCTCGTTGGTCATCGTGTTGGAAAAGGGTAAATTGTGGGTTTTGGAGAACATCAGGTAGGTTTAGGGTGTCTTTGGGGTGGATCTATGGTTTTGGCGGATTTTCTTCAAGGTTTGGTAGTGATGCCGTTCTTGTTTGGGGTGTTTTTGACGTTTTTTGGGGTCTCCGTTGGGTTTTGTTGGGTTCTCGTTGGTTATCATGGTGGAAAAGGGTAAATTGTGGGTTTTGGAGAACATCAGGTAGGTTTAGGGTGTCTTTGGGTTGGATCTATGGTTTTGGGGGATTTTCTTCCAGTTTTGGGGGTGATGCCGATATTTTTTGTGGTGTTTTTTACGTGTTTTGGGGTCTCCATTAGGTTTTGTTGGGTTTTTGTTTGTCATTATGTTATATAGGAGTGGATTGTGGGTTTTGGAGAAGATCAGGTAGTTTTAGGGTGGTTTTGGGGTGGATCTATGGTTTTGGGGGATTTTCTTCTAGTTTTGGTGGTGATGCCGTTCTTGTTTGGGGTGTTTTTGACGTTTTTTGGGGTCTCTGTTGGGTTCTGTTGGGTTCTCGTTGGTCATCGTGTTGGAAAAGGGTAAATTGTGGTTTTTGGAGAAGATCAGGTAGGTTTAGGGTGTCTTTGGGGTGGATCTATGGTTTTGGGGGATTTTCTTCCAGTTTTGGTGGTGATGCCGTTCTTGTTTGGGGTGTTTTTTACGTGTTTTGGTGTCTCCATTAGGTTTTGTTGGGTTTTTGTTTGTCATTATGTTATATAGGAGTGGATTGTGGGTTTTGGAGAACATCAGGTAGTTTTAGGGTGGTTTTGGGGTGGATCTATGGTTTTGGGGGATTTTCTTCTAGTTTTGGTGGTGATGCCGTTCTTGTTTGGGGTGTTTTTGACGTTTTTTGGGGTCTCTGTTGGGTTCTGTTGTGTTCTCGTTGGTCATCGTGTTGGAAAAGGGTAAATTGTGGTTTTTGGAGAAGATCAGGTAGGTTTAGGGTGTCTTTGGGGTGGATCTATGGTTTTGGGGGATTTTCTTCCAGTTTTGGGGGTGATGCCGTTCTTGTTTGGGGTGTTTTTGACGTGTTTTGGTGTCTCCATTAGGTTTTGTTGTGTTCTTGTTGGTCATTATGTTAAATAGGTGTGGATTGTGGGTTTTGGAGAACATCAGGTAGGTTTAGGGTGTCTTTGGGGTGGATCTATGGTTTTGGGGGATTTTCTTCCAGTTTTGGGGGTGATGCCGTTCTTGTTTGGGGTGTTTTTGACGTTTTTTGGGGTCTCTGTTGGGTTTTGTTGGGTTCTCGTTGGTTATCATGGTGGAAAATGGTAAATTGTGGGTTTTGGAGAACATCAGGTAGGTTTAGGGTGTCTTTGGGGTGGATCTATGGTTTTGGGGGATTTTCTTCCAGTTTTGGGGGTGATGCCGATATTTTTTGGGGTGTTTTTTACGTGTTTTGGGGTCTCCATTAGGTTTTGTTGGGTTCTTGTTTGTCATTATGTTAAATAGGAGTGGATTGTGGGTTTTGGAGAACATCAGGTAGGTTTAGGGTGGTTTTGGGGTGGATCTATGGTTTTGGGGGATTTTCTTCCAGTTTTGGTGGTGATGCCGTTCTTGTTTGGGGTGTTTTTGACGTTTTTTGGGGTCTCTGTTGGGTTCTGTTGGGTTCTCGTTGGTCATCGTGTTGGAAAAGTGTAAATTGTGGTTTTTGGAGAACATCAGGTAGTTTTAGGGTGGTTTTGGGGTGGATCTATGGTTTTGGGGGATTTTCTTCCAGTTTTGGTGGTGATGCCGTTCTTGTTTGGGGTGTTTTTGACGTTTTTTGGGGTCTCTGTTGGGTTCTGTTGGGTTCTCGTTGGTCATCGTGTTGGAAAAGGGTAAATTGTGGTTTTTGGAGAACATCAGGTAGGTTTAGGGTGGTTTTGGGGTGGATCTATGGTTTTGGGGGATTTTCTTCCAGTTTTGGGGGTGATGCCGTTCTTGTTTGGGGTGTTTTTGACGTTTTTTGGGGTCTCTGTTGGGTTCTGTTGGGTTCTCGTTTGTTATCATGGTGGAAAAGTGTAAATTGTGGGTTTTGGAGAAGATCAGGTAGGTTTAGGGTGGTTTTGGGGTGGATCTATGGTTTTGGGGGATTTTCTTCCAGTTTTGGGGGTGATGCCGATATTTTTTGTGGTGTTTTTTACGTGTTTTGGGGTCTCCATTAGGTTTTGTTGGGTTCTTGTTTGTCATTATGTTAAATAGGAGTGGATTGTGGGTTTTGGAGAACATCAGGTAGTTTTAGGGTTGTTTTGGGGTGGATCTATGGTTTTGGGGGATTTTCTTCCAGTTTTGGTGGTGATGCCGTTCTTGTTTGGGGTGTTTTTGATGTTTTTTGGGGTCTCCGTTGGGTTCTGTTGGGTTCTCGTTGGTCATCGTGTTGGAAAAGGGTAAATTGTGGGTTTTGGAGAACATCAGGTAGGTTTAGGGTGTCTTTGGGGTGGATCTATGGTTTTGGCGGATTTTCTTCAAGGTTTGGTAGTGATGCCGTTCTTGTTTGGGGTGTTTTTGACGTTTTTTGGGGTCTCCGTTGGGTTTTGTTGGGTTCTCGTTGGTTATCATGGTGGAAAAGGGTAAATTGTGGGTTTTGGAGAACATCAGGTAGGTTTAGGGTGTCTTTGGGTTGGATCTATGGTTTTGGGGGATTTTCTTCCAGTTTTGGGGGTGATGCCGATATTTTTTGTGGTGTTTTTTACGTGTTTTGGGGTCTCCATTAGGTTTTGTTGGGTTCTTGTTTGTCATTATGTTAAATAGGAGTGGATTGTGGGTTTTGGAGAACATCAGGTAGTTTTAGGGTGGTTTTGGGGTGGATCTATGGTTTTGGGGGATTTTCTTCCAGTTTTGGTGGTGATGCCGTTCTTGTTTGGGGTGTTTTTGACGTTTTTTGGGGTCTCTGTTGGGTTCTGTTGGGTTCTCGTTGGTCATCGTGTTGGAAAAGGGTAAATTGTGGTTTTTGGAGAACATCAGGTAGGTTTAGGGTGTCTTTGGGGTGGATCTATGGTTTTGGGGGATTTTCTTCCAGTTTTGGGGGTGATGCCGTTCTTGTTTGGGGTGTTTTTGACGTGTTTTGGTGTCTCCATTAGGTTTTGTTGTGTTCTTGTTTGTCATTATGTTAAATAGGAGTGGATTGTGGGTTTTGGAGAACATCAGGTAGGTTTAGGGTGTCTTTGTGGTGGATCTATGGTTTTGGGGGATTTTCTTCCAGTTTTGGGGGTGATGCCGTTCTTGTTTGGGGTGTTTTTGACGTTTTTTGGGGTCTCCGTTGGGTTTTGTTGGGTTCTCGTTGGTTATCATGGTGGAAAAGGGTAAATTGTGGGTTTTGGAGAAGATCAGGTAGGTTTAGGGTGTCTTTGGGGTGGATCTATGGTTTTGGCGTATTTTCTTCCAGTTTTGGGGGTGATGCCGATATTTTTTGTGGTGTTTCTTACGTGTTTTGGGGTCTCCATTAGGTTTTGTTGGGTTCTTGTTTGTCATTATGTTAAATAGGAGTGGATTGTGGGTTTTGGAGAACATCAGGTAGGTTTAGGGTGGTTTTGGGGTGGATCTATGGTTTTGGGGGATTTTCTTCCAGTTTTGGTGGTGATGCCGTTCTTGTTTGGGGTGTTTTTGATGTTTTTTGGGGTCTCTGTTGGGTTCTGTTGGGTTCTCGTTGGTCATCGTGTTGGAAAAGGGTAAATTGTGGTTTTTGGAGAACATCAGGTAGGTTTAGGGTGTCTTTGTGGTGGATGTATGGTTTTGGGGGATTTTCTTCCAGTTTTGGTGGTGATGCCGTTCTTGTTTGGGGTGTTTTTGACGTTTTTTGGGGTCTCTGTTTGGTTTTGTTGGGTTCTCGTTGGTCATCGTGTTGGAAAAGGGTAAATTGTGGGTTTTGGAGAACATCAGGTAGGTTTAGGGTGTCTTTGGGGTGGATCTATGGTTTTGGGGGATTTTCTTCCAGTTTTGGGGGTGATGCCGTTCTTGTTTGGGGTGTTTTTGACGTTTTTTGGGGTCTCCGTTGGGTTTTGTTGGGTTCTCGTTGGTTATCATAGTGGAAAAGAGTAAATTGTGGGTTTTGGAGAAAATCAGGTAGGTTTAGGGTGTCTTTGGGGTGGATCTATGGTTTTGGGGGATTTTCTTCCAGTTTTGGGGGTGATGCCGATATTTTTTGGGGTGTTTTTTACGTGTTTTGGTGTCTCCATTAGGTTTTGTTGGGTTCTTGTTTGTCATTATGTTAAATAGGAGTGGATTGTGGGTTTTGGAGAACATCAGGTAGGTTTAGGGTGGTTTTGGGGTGGATCTATGGTTTTGGGGGATTTTCTTCCAGTTTTGGTGGTGATGCCGTTCTTGTTTGGGGTGTTTTTGATGTTTTTTGGGGTCTCTGTTGGGTTCTGTTGGGTTCTCGTTGGTCATCGTGTTGGAAAAGGGTAAATTGTGGTTTTTGGAGAACATCAGGTAGGTTTAGGGTGTCTTTGTGGTGGATGTATGGTTTTGGGGGATTTTCTTCCAGTTTTGGTGGTGATGCCGTTCTTGTTTGGGGTGTTTTTGACGTTTTTTGGGGTCTCTGTTTGGTTTTGTTGGGTTCTCGTTGGTCATCGTGTTGGAAAAGGGTAAATTGTGGGTTTTGGAGAACATCAGGTAGGTTTAGGGTGTCTTTGGGGTGGATCTATGGTTTTGGGGGATTTTCTTCCAGTTTTGGGGGTGATGCCGTTCTTGTTTGGGGTGTTTTTGACGTTTTTTGGGGTCTCCGTTGGGTTTTGTTGGGTTCTCGTTGGTTATCATAGTGGAAAAGAGTAAATTGTGGGTTTTGGAGAAAATCAGGTAGGTTTAGGGTGTCTTTGGGGTGGATCTATGGTTTTGGGGGATTTTCTTCCAGTTTTGGGGGTGATGCCGATATTTTTTGGGGTGTTTTTTACGTGTTTTGGTGTCTCCATTAGGTTTTGTTGGGTTCTTGTTTGTCATTATGTTAAATAGGAGTGGATTGTGGGTTTTGGAGAACATCAGGTAGGTTTAGGGTGGTTTTGGGGTGGATCTATGGTTTTGGGGGATTTTCTTCCAGTTTTGGTGGTGATGCCGTTCTTGTTTGGGGTGTTTTTGATGTTTTTTGGGGTCTCTGTTGGGTTCTGTTGGGTTCTCGTTGGTCATCGTGTTGGAAAAGGGTAAATTGTGGTTTTGGAGAACATCAGGTAGGTTTAGGGTGTCTTTGGGGTGGATGTATGGTTTTGGGGGATTTTCTTCCAGTTTTGGGGGTGATGCCGTTCTTGTTTGGGGTGTTTTTGACGTTTTTTGGGGTCTCTGTTGGGTTCTGTTGGGTTCTCGTTGGTCATCGTGTTGGAAAAGGGTAAATTGTGGGTTTTGGAGAACATCAGGTAGGTTTAGGGTGTCTTTGGGGTGGATCTATGGTTTTGGGGGATTTTCTTCCAGTTTTGGGGGTGATGCCGTTCTTGTTTGGGGTGTTTTTGACGTTTTTTGGCGTCTCCGTTGGGTTTTGTTGGGTTCTCGTTGGTTATCATAGTGGAAAAGAGTAAATTGTGGGTTTTGGAGAAAATCAGGTAGGTTTAGGGTGTCTTTGGGGTGGATCTATGGTTTTGGGGGATTTTCTCTCAGTTTTGGGGGTGATGCCGATATTTTTTGGGGTGTTTTTTACGTGTTTTGGTGTCTCCATTAGGTTTTGTTGGGTTCTTGTTTGTCATTATGTTAAATAGGAGTGGATTGTGGGTTTTGGAGAACATCAGGTAGGTTTAGGGTGGTTTTGGGGTGGATCTATGGTTTTGGGGGATTTTCTTCCAGTTTTGGTGGTGATGCCGTTCTTGTTTGGGGTGTTTTTGACGTTTTTTGGGGTCTCTGTTGGGTTCTGTTGGGTTCTTGTTGGTCATCGTGTTGGAAAAGGGTAAATTGTGGTTTTTGGAGAACATCAGGTAGGTTTAGGGTGTCTTTGTGGTGGATCTATGGTTTTGGGGGATTTTCTTCCAGTTTTGGTGGTGATGCCGTTCTTGTTTGGGGTGTTTTTGACGTTTTTTGGGGTCTCTGTTGGGTTCTGTTGGGTTCTCGTTGGTCATCGTGTTGGAAAAGGGTAAATTGTGGTTTTTGGAGAACATCAGGTAGGTTTAGGGTGTCTTTGGGGTGGATCTATGGTTTTGGGGGATTTTCTTCCAGTTTTGGTGGTGATGCCGTTCTTGTTTGGGGTGTTTTTGACGTTTTTTGGGGTCTCTGTTGGGTTCTGTTGGGTTCTCGTTGGTCATCGTGTTGGAAAAGGGTAAATTGTGGTTTTTGGAGAACATCAGGTAGGTTTAGGGTGTCTTTGGGGTGGATGTATGGTTTTGGGGGATTTTCTTCCAGTTTTGGGGGTGATGCCGTTCTTGTTTGGGGTGTTTTTGACGTGTTTTGGTGTCTCCATTAGGTTTTGTTGGGTTCTTGTTTGTCATTATGTTAAATAGGTGTGGATTGTGGGTTTTGGAGAACATCAGGTAGGTTTAGGGTGTCTTTGGGGTGGATCTATGGTTTTGGGGGATTTTCTTCCAGTTTTGGTGGTGATGCCGTTCTTGTTTGGGGTGTTTTTGACGTTTTTTGGGGTCTCCGTTGGGTTTTGTTGGGTTCTCGTTGGTTATCATGGTGGAAAAGGGTAAATTGTGGTTTTTGGAGAACATCAGGTAGGTTTAGGGTGTCTTTGGGGTGGATCTATGGTTTTGGGGGATTTTCTTCCAGTTTTGGGGGTGATGCCGTTCTTGTTTGTGGTGTTTTTGACGTGTTTTGGTGTCTCCATTAGGTTTTGTTGTGTTCTTGTTTGTCATTATGTTAAATAGGAGTGGATTGTGGTTTTTGGAGAACATCAGGTAGGTTTAGGGTGTCTTTGTGGTGGATCTATGGTTTTGGGGGATTTTCTTCCAGTTTTGGGGGTGATGCCGTTCTTGTTTGGGGTGTTTTTGACGTTTTTTGGGGTCTCCGTTGGGTTTTGTTGGGTTCTCGTTGGTTATCATGGTGGAAAAGGGTAAATTGTGGGTTTTGGAGAAGATCAGGTAGGTTTAGGGTGTCTTTGTGGTGGATCTATGGTTTTGGGGGATTTTCTTCCAGTTTTGGGGGTGATGCCGTTCTTGTTTGGGGTGTTTTTTACGTGTTTTGGGGTCTCCATTAGGTTTTGTTGGGTTCTTGTTTGTCATTATGTTAAATAGGAGTGGATTGTGGGTTTTGGCGAACATCAGGTAGTTTTAGGGTGGTTTTGGGGTGGATCTATGGTTTTGGGGGATTTTCTTCCAGTTTTGGTGGTGATGCCGTTCTTGTTTGGGGTGTTTTTGATGTTTTTTGGGGTCTCTGTTGGGTTCTGTTGGGTTCTCGTTGGTCATCGTGTTGGAAAAGGGTAAATTGTGGTTTTTGGAGAACATCAGGTAGGTTTAGGGTGTCTTTGGGGTGGATCTATGGTTTTGGGGGATTTTCTTCCAGTTTTGGGGGTGATGCCGTTCTTGTTTGGGGTGTTTTTGACGTTTTTTGGGGTCTCCGTTGGGTTTTGTTGGGTTCTCGTTGGTTATCATAGTGGAAAAGAGTAAATTGTGGGTTTTGGAGAAAATCAGGTAGGTTTAGGGTGTCTTTGGGGTGGATCTATGGTTTTGGGGGATTTTCTTCCAGTTTTGGGGGTGATGCCGATATTTTTTGGGGTGTTTTTTACGTGTTTTGGGGTCTCCATTAGGTTTTGTTGGGTTCTTGTTTGTCATTATGTTAAATAGGAGTGGATTGTGGGTTTTGGAGAACATCAGGTAGGTTTAGGGTGGTTTTGGGGTGGATCTATGGTTTTGGGGGATTTTCTTCCAGTTTTGGTGGTGATGCCGTTCTTGTTTGGGGTGTTTTTGACGTTTTTTGGGGTCTCTGTTGGGTTCTGTTGGGTTCTCGTTGGTCATCGTGTTGGAAAAGGGTAAATTGTGGTTTTTGGAGAACATCAGGTAGGTTTAGGGTGTCTTTGGGGTGGATCTATGGTTTTGGGGGATTTTCTTCCAGTTTTGGTGGTGATGCCGTTCTTGTTTGGGGTGTTTTTGACGTTTTTTGGGGTCTCTGTTGGGTTCTGTTGGGTTCTCGTTGGTCATCGTGTTGGAAAAGGGTAAATTGTGGGTTTTTGGAGAACATCAGGTAGGTTTAGGGTGTCTTTGGGGTGGATCTATGGTTTTGGGGGATTTTCTTCCAGTTTTGGTGGTGATGCCGTTTCTTGTTTGGGGTGTTTTTGACGTTTTTTGGGGTCTCTGTTGGGTTCTGTTGGGTTCTCGTTGGTCATCGTGTTGGAAAAGGGTAAATTGTGGTTTTTGGAGAACATCAGGTAGGTTTAGGGTGTCTTTGGGGTGGATGTATGGTTTTGGGGGATTTTCTTCCAGTTTTGGGGGTGATGCCGTTCTTGTTTGGGGTGTTTTGACGTGTTTTGGTGTCTCCATTAGTTTTGTTGGGTTCTTGTTTGTCATTATGTTAAATAGGTGTGGATTGTGGGTTTTGGAGAACATCAGGTAGGTTTAGGGTGTCTTTGGGGTGGATCTATGGTTTTGGGGGATTTTCTTCCAGTTTTGGTGGTGATGCCGTTCTTGTTTGGGGTGTTTTTGACGTTTTTGGGTCTCCGTTGGGTTTTGTTGGGTTCTCGTTGGTTATCATGGTGGAAAAGGGTAAATTGTGGTTTTTGGAGAACATCAGGTAGGTTTAGGGTGTCTTTGGGGTGGATCTATGGTTTTGGGGGATTTTCTTCCAGTTTTGGGGGTGATGCCGTTCTTGTTTGTGGTGTTTTTGACGTGTTTTTGGTGTCTCCATTAGGTTTGTTGTGTTCTTGTTTGTCATTATGTAAATAGGAGTGGATTGTGGTTTTTGGAGAACATCAGGTAGGGTTTAGGGTGTCTTTGGTGGTGGATCTATGGTTTTGGGGGATTTTCTTCCAGTTTTGGGGGTGATGCCGTTCTTGTTTGGGGTGTTTTTGACGTTTTTTGGGGTCTCCGTTGGGTTTTGTTGGGTTCTCGTTGGTTATCATGGTGGAAAAGGGTAAATTGTGGGGTTTTGGAGAAGATCAGGTAGGTTTAGGGTGTCTTTGGGGTGGATCTATGGTTTTGGGGGATTTTCTTCCAGTTTTGGGGGTGATGCCGATATTTTTTGGGGTGTTTTTACGTGTTTTGGGGTCTCCATTAGGTTTTGTTGGGTTCTTGTTTGTCATTATGTTAAATAGGAGTGGATTGTGGGTTTTGGAGAACATCAGGTAGTTTTAGGGTGGTTTTGGGTGGATCTATGGTTTTGGGGGATTTTCTTCCAGTTTTGGTGGTGATGCCGTTCTTGTTTTGGGTGTTTTTGATGTTTTTGGGGTCTCTGTTGGGTTCTGTTGGGTTCTCGTTGGTCATCGTGTTGGAAAAGGGTAAATTTGTGGTTTTTGGAGAACATCAGGTAGGTTTAGGGTGTCTTTGGGGTGGATCTATGGTTTTGGGGGATTTTCTTCCAGTTTTGGGGGTGATGCCGTTCTTGTTTGGGGTGTTTTTGACGTTTTTGGGGTCTCCGTTGGGTTTTGTTGGGTTCTCGTTGGTTATCATAGTGGAAAAGAGTAAATTGTGGGTTTTGGAGAAAATCAGGTAGGTTTAGGGTGTCTTTGGGGTGGATCTATGGTTTTGGGGGATTTTTCTTCCAGTTTTGGGGGTGATGCCGATATTTTTTGGGGTGTTTTTTTACGTGTTTTGGGTCTCCATTAGGTTTTGTTGGGTTCTTGTTTGTCATTATGTTAAATAGGAGTGGATTGTGGGTTTTGGAGAACATCAGGTAGGTTTAGGGTGGTTTTGGGGTGGATCTATGGTTTTGGGGGATTTTCTTCCAGTTTGGTGGTGATGCCGTTCTTGTTTGGGGTGTTTTTGACGTTTTTTGGGGTCTCTGTTGGGTTCTGTTGGGTTCTCGTTGGTCATCGTGTTGAAAAGGGTAAATTGTGGTTTTTGGAGAACATCAGGTAGGTTTAGGGTGTCTTTGGGTGGATCTATTGTTTTGGGGATTTTCTCCAGTTTTGGGGTGATGCCGTTCTTGTTTGGGGTGTTTTTGACGTGTTTTGGTGTCTCCATTAGGTTTTGTTGGGTTCTTGTTTGTCATTATGTTAAATAGGAGTGGATTGTGGTTTTTGGAGAACATCAGGTAGGTTTAGGGTGTCTTTGTGGTGGATCTATGGTTTGGGGGATTTTCTTCCAGTTTTGGTGGTGATGCCGTTCTTGTTTGGGGTGTTTTGACGTTTTTTGGGGTCTCTGTTGGGTTCTGTTGGGTTCTCGTTGGTCATCGTGTTGGAAAAGGGTAAATTGTGGTTTTTGGAGAACATCAGGTAGGTTTAGGGTGTCTTGGGGTGGATGTATGGTTTTGGGGGATTTTCTTCCAGTTTTGGGGGTGATGCCGTTCTTGTTGGGTGTTTTTGACGTGTTTGGTGTCTCCATTAGGTTTTGTTGTGTTCTTGTTTGTCATTATGTTAAATAGGTGTGGGATTGTGGGTTTGGAGAACATCAGGTAGGTTTAGGGTGTCTTTGTGGTGGATCTATGGTTTTGGGGATTTTCTTCCAGTTTTGGTGGTGATGCCGTTTCTTGTTTGGGGTGTTTTTGACGTTTTTTGGGGTCTCCGTTGGGTTTAGTTGGGTATCTCGTTGGTTATCATGGTGAAAAGGGTAAATTGTGGGTTTTGGAGAACATCAGGTAGGTTTTAGGGTGTCTTTGTGGTGGATCTATGGTTTTGGGGGATTTTCTTCCAGTTTTGGGGTGATGCCGATATTTTTGGGGTGTTTTTGACGTGTTTTGGGTCTCCATTAGGTTTTTGTTGGGTTTCTTGTTTGTCATTATGTTAAATAGGAGTGGATTGTGTGTTTTGGAGAACATCAGGTAGTTTTAGGTGGTTTTGGGGTGGATCTATGGTTTTGGGGGATTTCTTCCAGTTTGGTGGTGATGCCGTTCTTGTTTGGGGTTGTTTTTTGACGTTTTTTGGGGTCTCTGTTGGGTTCTGTTGGGTTCTCGTTGGTCATCGTGTTGGAAAAGGGTAAATTGTGGTTTTTGGAGAACATCAGGTAGGTTTAGGGTGTCTTTGGGGTGGATGTATGGTTTTGGGGGATTTTCTTCCAGTTTTGGGGGTGATGCCGTTCTTGTTTGGGGTGTTTTTGACGTGTTTGGTGTCTCATTAGGTTTTGTTGGGTTCTTGTTTGTCATTATGTTAAATAGGTGTGGATTGTGGGTTTTGGAGAACATCAGGTAGGTTTAGGGTGTCTTTGGGGTGGATCTATGGTTTGGGGGATTTTCTTCCAGTTTTGGTGGTGATGCCGTTCTTGTTTGGGGTGTTTTTGACGTTTTTTGGGGTCTCCGTTGGGTTTAGTTGGGTTCTCGTTGGTTATCATGGTGGAAAAGGGTAAATTGTGGGTTTTGGAGAACATCAGGTAGGTTTAGGGTGTCTTTGTGGTGGATCTATGGTTTTGGGGATTTTCTTCCAGTTTTGGGGTGATGCCGATATTTTTGGGGTGTTTTTTACGTGTTTTTGGGGTCTCCATTAGGTTTTGTTGGGTTCTTGTTTGTCATTATGTTAAATAGGAGTGGATTGTGGGTTTTGGAGAACATCAGGTAGTTTAGGGTGGTTTTGGGGTGGATCTATGGTTTTGGGGGATTTTCTTCCAGTTTTGGTGGTGATGCCGTTCTTGTTTGGGGTGTTTTTGACGTTTTTTTGGGGTCTCTGTTGGGTTTCTGTTGGGTTCTCGTTGGTCATCGTGTTGGAAAAGGGTAAATTGTGGTTTTTGGAGAACATCAGGTAGGTTTAGGGTGTCTTTGGGGTGGATCTATGGTTTTGGGGGATTTTTCTTCCAGTTTTGGTGGTGATGCCGTTCTTGTTTGTGGTGTTTTTGACGTGTTTTGGTGTCTCCATTAGTTTTGTTGTGTTTCTTGTTTGTCATTATGTTAAATAGGAGTGGATTGTGGGTTTTTGGAGACATCAGGTAGGTTTAGGGTGTCTTTGTGGTGATCTATGGTTTTGGGGGATTTTCTTCCAGTTTTGGTGGTGATGCCGTTCTTGTTTGGGGTGTTTTTGAGTTTTTTGGGGTCTCTGTTGGGTTCTGTTGGGTTCTCGTTGGTCATCTGTGTTGGAAAAGGGTAAATTGTGGGTTTTGGAGAACATCAGGTAGGTTTAGGGTGTCTTTGGGGTGGATGTATGGTTTTGGGGGATTTTCTTCCAGTTTTGGTGGTGATGCCGTTCTTGTTTGGGGTGTTTTGACGTTTTTTTTGGGGTCTTCGTTGGGTTTAGTGGGTTCTCGTTGGTTATCATGGTGGAAAAGGGTAAATTGTGGGTTTTGGAGAACATCAGGTAGGTTTAGGGTGTCTTTGTGGTGGATCTATGGTTTTGGGGGATTTTCTTTCCAGTTTTGGGGGTGATGCCGATATTTTTTGTGTGTTTTTACGTGTTTTGGGGTCTCCATTAGGTTTTGTTGGGTTCTTGTTTGTCATTATGTTAAATAGGAGTGGATTGTGGGTTTTTGGAGAACATCAGGTAGTTTTAGGGGGGTTTTGGGGTGGATCTATGGTTTTTGGGGATTTTCTTCCAGTTTTGGTGGTGATGCCGTTCTTGTTTGGGGTGTTTTTGACGTTTTTTGGGGTCTCTGTTGGGTTCTGTTGGGTTCTCGTTGGTCATCGTGTTGGAAAGGGTAAATTGTGGTTTTTGGAGAACATCAGGTAGGTTTAGGGTGTCTTTGGGGTGGGATGTATGGTTTTGGGGGATTTTCTTCCAGTTTTGGGGGGTGATGCCGTTCTTGTTTGGGGTGTTTTTGACGTGTTTTGGTGTCTCCATTAGGTTTTGTTGGGTTCTTGTTTGTCATTATGTTAAATAGTGTGGATGTGGGTTTTGGAGAACATCAGGTAGGTTTAGGGTGTCTTTGGGGTGGATCTATGGTTTTGGGGGATTTTCTTCCAGTTTTGGTGGTGATGCCGTTCTTGTTTGGGGTGTTTTTGACGTTTTTTGGGGTCTCCGTTGGGTTTAGTTGGGTTCTCGTTGGTTATCCATGGTGGAAAAGGGTAAATTGTGGGTTTTGGAGAACATCAGGTAGGTTTAGGGTGTCTTTGTGGTGGATCTATGGTTTTGGGGGATTTTCTTCCAGTTTTGGGGGTGATGCCGATATTTTTTGGGGTGTTTTTTACGTGTTTTGGGGTCTCCATTAGGTTTTGTTGGGTTCTTGTTTGTCATTATGTTAAATAGGAGTGGATTGTGGGTTTTGGAGAACATCAGGTAGTTTTAGGGTGGTTTTGGGGTGGATCTATGGTTTTGGGGGATTTTCTTCCAGTTTTGGTGGTGATGCCGTTCTTGTTTGGGGTGTTTTTGACGTTTTTTGGGGTCTCTGTTGGGTTCTGTTGGGTTCTCGTTGGTCATCGTGTTGGAAAAGGGTAAATTGTGGTTTTTGGAGAACATCAGGTAGGTTTAGGGTGTCTTTGGGGTGGATCTATGGTTTTGGGGGATTTTCTTCCAGTTTTGGGGGTGATGCCGTTCTTGTTTGGGGTGTTTTTGACGTGTTTTGGTGTCTCCATTAGGTTTTGTTGTGTTCTTGTTTGTCATTATGTTAAATAGGAGTGGATTGTGGGTTTTGGAGAACATCAGGTAGGTTTAGGGTGTCTTTGTGGTGGATCTATGGTTTTGGGGGATTTTCTTCCAGTTTTGGTGGTGATGCCGTTCTTGTTTGGGGTGTTTTTGACGTTTTTTGGGGTCTCTGTTGGGTTCTGTTGGGTTCTCGTTGGTCATCGTGTTGGAAAAGGGTAAATTGTGGTTTTTGGAGAACATCAGGTAGGTTTAGGGTGTCTTTGGGGTGGATGTATGGTTTTGGGGGATTTTCTTCCAGTTTTGGTGGTGATGCCGTTCTTGTTTGGGGTGTTTTTGACGTTTTTTGGGGTCTCCGTTGGGTTTTGTTGGGTTCTCGTTGGTTATCATGGTGGAAAAGGGTAAATTGTGGGTTTTGGAGAAAATCAGGTAGGTTTAGGGTGTCTTTGGGGTGGATCTATGGTTTTGGGGGATTTTCTCTCAGTTTTGGGGGTGATGCCGATATTTTTTGGGGTGTTTTTTACGTGTTTTGGTGTCTCCATTAGGTTTTGTTGGGTTCTTGTTTGTCATTATGTTAAATAGGAGTGGATTGTGGGTTTTGGAGAACATCAGGTAGGTTTAGGGTGTCTTTGGGGTGGATGTATGGTTTTGGGGGATTTTCTTCCAGTTTTGGGGGTGATGCCGTTCTTGTTTGGGGTGTTTTTGACGTGTTTTGGTGTCTCCATTAGGTTTTGTTGGGTTCTTGTTTGTCATTATGTTAAATAGGTGTGGATTGTGGGTTTTGGAGAACATCAGGTAGGTTTAGGGTGTCTTTGGGGTGGATCTATGGTTTTGGGGGATTTTCTTCCAGTTTTGGTGGTGATGCCGTTCTTGTTTGGGGTGTTTTTGACGTTTTTTGGGGTCTCCGTTGGGTTTTGTTGGGTTCTCGTTGGTTATCATGGTGGAAAAGGGTAAATTGTGGGTTTTGGAGAACATCAGGTAGGTTTAGGGTGTCTTTGTGGTGGATGTATGGTTTTGGGGGATTTTCTTCCAGTTTTGGGGGTGATGCCGATATTTTTTGGGGTGTTTTTTACGTGTTTTGGGGTCTCCATTAGGTTTTGTTGGGTTCTTGTTTGTCATTATGTTAAATAGGAGTGGATTGTGGGTTTTGGAGAACATCAGGTAGTTTTAGGGTGGTTTTGGGGTGGATCTATGGTTTTGGGGGATTTTCTTCCAGTTTTGGTGGTGATGCCGTTCTTGTTTGGGGTGTTTTTGACGTTTTTTGGGGTCTCTGTTGGGTTCTGTTGGGTTCTCGTTGGTCATCGTGTTGGAAAAGGGTAAATTGTGGTTTTTGGAGAACATCAGGTAGGTTTAGGGTGTCTTTGGGGTGGATCTATGGTTTTGGGGGATTTTCTTCCAGTTTTGGGGGTGATGCCGTTCTTGTTTGTGGTGTTTTTGACGTGTTTTGGTGTCTCCATTAGGTTTTGTTGTGTTCTTGTTTGTCATTATGTTAAATAGGAGTGGATTGTGGGTTTTGGAGAACATCAGGTAGGTTTAGGGTGTCTTTGTGGTGGATCTATGGTTTTGGGGGATTTTCTTCCAGTTTTGGGGGTGATGCCGTTCTTGTTTGGGGTGTTTTTGACGTTTTTTGGGGTCTCCGTTGGGTTTTGTTGGGTTCTCGTTGGTTATCATGGTGGAAAAGGGTAAATTGTGGGTTTTGGAGAAGATCAGGTAGGTTTAGGGTGTCTTTGGGGTGGATCTATGGTTTTGGCGTATTTTCTTCCAGTTTTGGGGGTGATGCCGATATTTTTTGGGGTGTTTCTTACGTGTTTTGGGGTCTCCATTAGGTTTTGTTGGGTTCTTGTTTGTCATTATGTTAAATAGGTGTGGATTGTGGGTTTTGGAGAACATCAGGTAGTTTTAGGGTGGTTTTGGGGTGGATCTATGGTTTTGGGGGATTTTCTTCCAGTTTTGGTGGTGATGCCGTTCTTGTTTGGGGTGTTTTTGACGTTTTTTGGGGTCTCTGTTGGGTTCTGTTGGGTTCTCGTTGGTCATCGTGTTGGAAAAGGGTAAATTGTGGTTTTTGGAGAACATCAGGTAGGTTTAGGGTGTCTTTGTGGTGGATGTATGGTTTTGGGGGATTTTCTTCCAGTTTTGGTGGTGATGCCGTTCTTGTTTGGGGTGTTTTTGACGTTTTTTGGGGTCTCTGTTTGGTTTTGTTGGGTTCTCGTTGGTCATCGTGTTGGAAAAGGGTAAATTGTGGGTTTTGGAGAACATCAGGTAGGTTTAGGGTGTCTTTGGGGTGGATCTATGGTTTTGGGGGATTTTCTTCCAGTTTTGGGGGTGATGCCGTTCTTGTTTGGGGTGTTTTTGACGTTTTTTGGGGTCTCTGTTGGGTTTTGTTGGGTTCTCGTTGGTTATCATAGTGGAAAAGAGTAAATTGTGGGTTTTGGAGAAAATCAGGTAGGTTTAGGGTGTCTTTGGGGTGGATCTATGGTTTTGGGGGATTTTCTTCCAGTTTTGGGGGTGATGCCGATATTTTTTGGGGTGTTTTTTACGTGTTTTGGTGTCTCCATTAGGTTTTGTTGGGTTCTTGTTTGTCATTATGTTAAATAGGAGTGGATTGTGGGTTTTGGAGAACATCAGGTAGGTTTAGGGTGGTTTTGGGGTGGATCTATGGTTTTGGGGGATTTTCTTCCAGTTTTGGTGGTGATGCCGTTCTTGTTTGGGGTGTTTTTGATGTTTTTTGGGGTCTCTGTTGGGTTCTGTTGGGTTCTCGTTGGTCATCGTGTTGGAAAAGGGTAAATTGTGGTTTTGGAGAACATCAGGTAGGTTTAGGGTGTCATTGGGGTGGATCTATGGTTTTGGGGGATTTTCTTCCAGTTTTGGTGGTGATGCCGTTCTTGTTTGGGGTGTTTTTGACGTTTTTTGGGGTCTCTGTTGGGTTCTGTTGGGTTCTCGTTGGTCATCGTGTTGGAAAAGGGTAAATTGTGGGTTTTGGAGAACATCAGGTAGGTTTAGGGTGTCTTTGGGGTGGATCTATGGTTTTGGGGGATTTTCTTCCAGTTTTGGGGGTGATGCCGTTCTTGTTTGGGGTGTTTTTGACGTTTTTTGGCGTCTCCGTTGGGTTTTGTTGGGTTCTCGTTGGTTATCATAGTGGAAAAGAGTAAATTGTGGGTTTTGGAGAAAATCAGGTAGGTTTAGGGTGTCTTTGGGGTGGATCTATGGTTTTGGGGGATTTTCTCTCAGTTTTGGGGGTGATGCCGATATTTTTTGGGGTGTTTTTTACGTGTTTTGGTGTCTCCATTAGGTTTTGTTGGGTTCTTGTTTGTCATTATGTTAAATAGGAGTGGATTGTGGGTTTTGGAGAACATCAGGTAGGTTTAGGGTGGTTTTGGGGTGGATCTATGGTTTTGGGGGATTTTCTTCCAGTTTTGGTGGTGATGCCGTTCTTGTTTGGGGTGTTTTTGACGTTTTTTGGGGTCTCTGTTGGGTTCTGTTGGGTTCTTGTTGGTCATCGTGTTGGAAAAGGGTAAATTGTGGTTTTTGGAGAACATCAGGTAGGTTTAGGGTGTCTTTGTGGTGGATCTATGGTTTTGGGGGATTTTCTTCCAGTTTTGGTGGTGATGCCGTTCTTGTTTGGGGTGTTTTTGACGTTTTTTGGGGTCTCTGTTGGGTTCTGTTGGGTTCTCGTTGGTCATCGTGTTGGAAAAGGGTAAATTGTGGTTTTTGGAGAACATCAGGTAGGTTTAGGGTGTCTTTGGGGTGGATCTATGGTTTTGGGGGATTTTCTTCCAGTTTTGGTGGTGATGCCGTTCTTGTTTGGGGTGTTTTTGACGTTTTTTGGGGTCTCTGTTGGGTTCTGTTGGGTTCTCGTTGGTCATCGTGTTGGAAAAGGGTAAATTGTGGTTTTTGGAGAACATCAGGTAGGTTTAGGGTGTCTTTGGGGTGGATGTATGGTTTTGGGGGATTTTCTTCCAGTTTTGGGGGTGATGCCGTTCTTGTTTGGGGTGTTTTTGACGTGTTTTGGTGTCTCCATTAGGTTTTGTTGGGTTCTTGTTTGTCATTATGTTAAATAGGTGTGGATTGTGGGTTTTGGAGAACATCAGGTAGGTTTAGGGTGTCTTTGGGGTGGATCTATGGTTTTGGGGGATTTTCTTCCAGTTTTGGTGGTGATGCCGTTCTTGTTTGGGGTGTTTTTGACGTTTTTTGGGGTCTCCGTTGGGTTTTGTTGGGTTCTCGTTGGTTATCATGGTGGAAAAGGGTAAATTGTGGTTCTTGGAGAACATCAGGTAGGTTTAGGGTGTCTTTGGGGTGGATCTATGGTTTTGGGGGATTTTCTTCCAGTTTTGGGGGTGATGCCGTTCTTGTTTGTGGTGTTTTTGACGTGTTTTGGTGTCTCCATTAGGTTTTGTTGTGTTCTTGTTTGTCATTATGTTAAATAGGAGTGGATTGTGGGTTTTTGGAGAACATCAGGTAGGTTTAGGGTGTCTTTGTGGTGAATCTATGGTTTTGGGGGATTTTCTTCCAGTTTTGGGGGTGATGCCGTTCTTGTTTGGGGTGTTTTTGACGTTTTTTGGGGTCTCCGTTGGGTTTTGTTGGGTTCTCGTTGGTTATCATGGTGGAAAAGGGTAAATTGTGGGTTTTGGAGAAGATCAGGTAGGTTTAGGGTGTCTTTGGGGTGGATCTATGGTTTTGGGGGATTTTCTTCCAGTTTTGGGGGTGATGCCGATATTTTTTGTGGTGTTTTTTACGTGTTTTGGGGTCTCCATTAGGTTTTGTTGGGTTCTTGTTTGTCATTATGTTAAATAGGAGTGGATTGTGGGTTTTGGAGAACATCAGGTAGGTTTAGGGTGGTTTTGGGGTGGATCTATGGTTTTGGGGGATTTTCTTCCAGTTTTGGTGGTGATGCCGTTCTTGTTTGGGGTGTTTTTGATGTTTTTTGGGGTCTCTGTTGGGTTCTGTTGGGTTCTCGTTGGTCATCGTGTTGGAAAAGGGTAAATTGTGGTTTTTGGAGAACATCAGGTAGGTTTAGGGTGTCTTTGGGGTGGATCTATGGTTTTGGGGGATTTTCTTCCAGTTTTGGGGGTGATGCCGTTCTTGTTTGGGGTGTTTTTGACGTTTTTTGGGGTCTCCGTTGGGTTTTGTTGGGTTCTCGTTGGTTATCATAATGGAAAAGAGTAAATTGTGGGTTTTGGAGAAAATCAGGTAGGTTTAGGGTGTCTTTGGGGTGGATCTATGGTTTTGGGGGATTTTCTTCCAGTTTTGGTGGTGATGCCGATATTTTTTGGGGTGTTTTTTACGTGTTTTGGGGTCTCCATTAGGTTTTGTTGGGTTCTTGTTTGTCATTATGTTAAATAGGAGTGGATTGTGGGTTTTGGAGAACATCAGGTAGGTTTAGGGTGGTTTTGGGGTGGATCTATGGTTTTGGGGGATTTTCTTCCAGTTTTGGTGGTGATGCCGTTCTTGTTTGGGGTGTTTTTGACGTTTTTTGGGGTCTCTGTTGGGTTCTGTTGGGTTCTCGTTGGTCATCGTGTTGGAAAAGGGTAAATTGTGGTTTTTGGAGAACATCAGGTAGGTTTAGGGTGTCTTTGGGGTGGATCTATGGTTTTGGGGGATTTTCTTCCAGTTTTGGGGGTGATGCCGTTCTTGTTTGGGGTGTTTTTGACGTGTTTTGGTGTCTCCATTAGGTTTTGTTGGGTTCTTGTTTGTCATTATGTTAAATAGGAGTGGATTGTGGTTTTTGGAGAACATCAGGTAGGTTTAGGGTGTCTTTGTGGTGGATCTATGGTTTTGGGGGATTTTCTTCCAGTTTTGGTGGTGATGCCGTTCTTGTTTGGGGTGTTTTTGACGTTTTTTGGGGTCTCTGTTGGGTTCTGTTGGGTTCTCGTTGGTCATCGTGTTGGAAAAGGGTAAATTGTGGTTTTTGGAGAACATCAGGTAGGTTTAGGGTGTCTTTGGGGTGGATGTATGGTTTTGGGGGATTTTCTTCCAGTTTTGGGGGTGATGCCGTTCTTGTTTGGGGTGTTTTTGACGTGTTTTGGTGTCTCCATTAGGTTTTGTTGTGTTCTTGTTTGTCATTATGTTAAATAGGTGTGGATTGTGGGTTTTGGAGAACATCAGGTAGGTTTAGGGTGTCTTTGTGGTGGATCTATGGTTTTGGGGGATTTTCTTCCAGTTTTGGTGGTGATGCCGTTCTTGTTTGGGGTGTTTTTGACGTTTTTTGGGGTCTCCGTTGGGTTTAGTTGGGTTCTCGTTGGTTATCATGGTGGAAAAGGGTAAATTGTGGGTTTTGGAGAACATCAGGTAGGTTTAGGGTGTCTTTGTGGTGGATCTATGGTTTTGGGGGATTTTCTTCCAGTTTTGGGGGTGATGCCGATATTTTTTGGGGTGTTTTTTACGTGTTTTGGGGTCTCCATTAGGTTTTGTTGGGTTCTTGTTTGTCATTATGTTAAATAGGAGTGGATTGTGGTTTTTGGAGAACATCAGGTAGTTTTAGGGTGGTTTTGGGGTGGATCTATGGTTTTGGGGGATTTTCTTCCAGTTTTGGTGGTGATGCCGTTCTTGTTTGGGGTGTTTTTGACGTTTTTTGGGGTCTCTGTTGGGTTCTGTTGGGTTCTCGTTGGTCATCGTGTTGGAAAAGGGTAAATTGTGGTTTTTGGAGAACATCAGGTAGGTTTAGGGTGTCTTTGGGGTGGATGTATGGTTTTGGGGGATTTTCTTCCAGTTTTGGGGGTGATGCCGTTCTTGTTTGGGGTGTTTTTGACGTGTTTTGGTGTCTCCATTAGGTTTTGTTGGGTTCTTGTTTGTCATTATGTTAAATAGGTGTGGATTGTGGGTTTTGGAGAACATCAGGTAGTTTTAGGGTGGTTTTGGGGTGGATCTATGGTTTTGGGGGATTTTCTTCCAGTTTTGGTGGTGATGCCGTTCTTGTTTGGGGTGTTTTTGACGTTTTTTGGAGTCTCCGTTGGGTTTAGTTGGGTTCTCGTTGGTTATCATGGTGGAAAATGGTAAATTGTGGGTTTTGGAGAACATCAGGTAGGTTTAGGGTGTCTTTGTGGTGGATCTATGGTTTTGGGGGATTTTCTTCCAGTTTTGGGGGTGATGCCGATATTTTTTGGGGTGTTTTTTACGTGTTTTGGGGTCTCCATTAGGTTTTGTTGGGTTCTTGTTTGTCATTATGTTAAATAGGAGTGGATTGTGGGTTTTGGAGAACATCAGGTAGTTTTAGGGTGGTTTTGGGGTGGATCTATGGTTTTGGGGGATTTTCTTCCAGTTTTGGTGGTGATGCCGTTCTTGTTTGGGGTGTTTTTGACGTTTTTTGGGGTCTCTGTTGGGTTCTGTTGGGTTCTCGTTGGTCATCGTGTTGGAAAAGGGTAAATTGTGGTTTTTGGAGAACATCAGGTAGGTTTAGGGTGTCTTTGGGGTGGATCTATGGTTTTGGGGGATTTTCTTCCAGTTTTGGTGGTGATGCCGTTCTTGTTTGTGGTGTTTTTGACGTGTTTTGGTGTCTCCATTAGGTTTTGTTGTGTTCTTGTTTGTCATTATGTTAAATAGGAGTGGATTGTGGGTTTTGGAGAACATCAGGTAGGTTTAGGGTGTCTTTGTGGTGGATCTATGGTTTTGGGGGATTTTCTTCCAGTTTTGGTGGTGATGCCGTTCTTGTTTGGGGTGTTTTTGACGTTTTTTGGGGTCTCTGTTGGGTTCTGTTGGGTTCTCGTTGGTCATCGTGTTGGAAAAGGGTAAATTGTGGGTTTTGGAGAACATCAGGTAGGTTTAGGGTGTCTTTGGGGTGGATGTATGGTTTTGGGGGATTTTCTTCCAGTTTTGGTGGTGATGCCGTTCTTGTTTGGGGTGTTTTTGACGTTTTTTGGGGTCTCCGTTGGGTTTAGTTGGGTTCTCGTTGGTTATCATGGTGGAAAAGGGTAAATTGTGGGTTTTGGAGAACATCAGGTAGGTTTAGGGTGTCTTTGTGGTGGATCTATGGTTTTGGGGGATTTTCTTCCAGTTTTGGGGGTGATGCCGATATTTTTTGTGGTGTTTTTTACGTGTTTTGGGGTCTCCATTAGGTTTTGTTGGGTTCTTGTTTGTCATTATGTTAAATAGGAGTGGATTGTGGTTTTTGGAGAACATCAGGTAGTTTTAGGGTGGTTTTGGGGTGGATCTATGGTTTTGGGGGATTTTCTTCCAGTTTTGGTGGTGATGCCGTTCTTGTTTGGGGTGTTTTTGACGTTTTTTGGGGTCTCTGTTGGGTTCTGTTGGGTTCTCGTTGGTCATCGTGTTGGAAAAGGGTAAATTGTGGTTTTTGGAGAACATCAGGTAGGTTTAGGGTGTCTTTGGGGTGGATGTATGGTTTTGGGGGATTTTCTTCCAGTTTTGGGGGTGATGCCGTTCTTGTTTGTGGTGTTTTTGACGTGTTTTGGTGTCTCCATTAGGTTTTGTTGTGTTCTTGTTTGTCATTATGTTAAATAGGAGTGGATTGTGGGTTTTGGAGAACATCAGGTAGGTTTAGGGTGTCTTTGGGGTGGATCTATGGTTTTGGGGGATTTTCTTCCAGTTTTGGTGGTGATGCCGTTCTTGTTTGGGGTGTTTTTGACGTTTTTTGGGGTCTCCGTTGGGTTTTGTTGGGTTCTCGTTGGTTATCATGGTGGAAAAGGGTAAATTGTGGGTTTTGGAGAAAATCAGGTAGGTTTAGGGTGTCTTTGGGGTGGATCTATGGTTTTGGGGGATTTTCTCTCAGTTTTGGGGGTGATGCCGATATTTTTTGGGGTGTTTTTGACGTGTTTTGGTGTCTCCATTAGGTTTTGTTGGGTTCTTGTTTGTCATTATGTTAAATAGGAGTGGATTGTGGGTTTTGGAGAACATCAGGTAGTTTTAGGGTGGTTTTGGGGTGGATCTATGGTTTTGGGGGATTTTCTTCCAGTTTTGGTGGTGATGCCGTTCTTGTTTGGAGTGTTTTTGACGTTTTTTGGGGTCTCTGTTGGGTTCTGTTGGGTTCTCGTTGGTCATCGTGTTGGAAAGAGTAAATTGTGGTTTTTGGAGAACATCAGGTAGGTTTAGGGTGTCTTTGGGGTGGATCTATGGTTTTGGGGGATTTTCTTCCAGTTTTGGGGGTGATGCCGTTCTTGTTTGGGGGATTTTTGACGTGTTTTGGTGTCTCCATTAGGTTTTGTTGGGTTCTTGTTTGTCATTATGTTAAATAGGTGTGGATTGTGGGTTTTGGAGAACATCAGGTAGGTTTAGGGTGTCTTTGTGGTGGATCTATGGTTTTGGGGGATTTTCTTCCAGTTTTGGTGGTGATGCCGTTCTTGTTTGGGGTGTTTTTGACGTTTTTTGGGGTCTCCGTTGGGTTTTGTTGGGTTCTCGTTGGTTATCATGGTGGAAAAGGGTAAATTGTGGGTTTTGGAGAACATCAGGTAGGTTTAGGGTGTCTTTGGGGTGGATCTATGGTTTTGGGGGATTTTCTTCCAGTTTTGGTGGTGATGCCGATATTTTTTGGGGTGTTTTTTACGTGTTTTGGTGTCTCCATTAGGTTTTCACAGAATCACAGAATTTTCTAGGTTGGAAGAGACCTCAAGGTCATCGAGTCCAACCTCCAACCTAACGCTAACAGCCTTCCACTAAACCATATCCCTAAGCTGTACATCTAAGCGTCTTTTGAAGACTTCCAGGGATGGTGACTTTACCACTTCCCTGGGCAGCCTGTTCCAATGCCTCACAACCCTTTCTGTAAAGAAGTTCTTCCTAACATCTAACCTAAAACTCCCCTGGCTCAACTTAAGCCCATTCCCCCTCGTCCTGTCACCAGGCACGTGGGAGAACAGGCCAACCCCCACCTCTCTACAGCCTCCTTTAAGGTATCTGTAAAGAGCAATAAGGTCACCCCTGAGCCTCCTCTTCTCCAGGCTGAACAAGCCCAGCTCCCTCAGTCGCTCCTCGTAGGACTTGTTCTCCAGGCCCCTCACCAGCTTCGTCGCCCTTCTCTGCACCCGCTCAAGCACCTCGATGTCCTTCTTGTAGCGAGGGGCCCAAAACTGAACACAGTACTCGAGGTGCGGCCTCACCAGAGCCGAGTACAGGGGGACGATCACCTCCCTAGCCCTGCTGGTCACGCTGTTCCTAATACAAGCCAGGATGCCGTTGGCCTTCTTGGCCACCTGAGCACACTGCTGGCTCATATTCAGCCGACTGTCCACCATCACTCCCAGGTCCTTCTCTGCCTGGCAGCTTTCCAACCATTCCTCTCCCAGCCTGTAGCTCTGCTTGGGGTTATTGCGCCCCAGGTGCAGGACCCGGCACTTGGCCTTGTTAAACTTCATGCAGTTGACCTCAGCCCATCGGTCCAGCCTATCCAGATCCTCCTGCAGAGCTTTCCTACCCTCAAGCAGATCGACACACGCACCTAACTTGGTGTCATCTGCGAACTTACTGAGGGTGCACTCGATGCCCTCGTCCAGATCATCGATGAAGATATTAAAGAGGACCGGCCCCAGCACCGAGCCCTGGGGGACGCCACTAGTGACTGGCCTCCAACTGGACTTGGCTCCATTCACCACGACTCTTTGGGCCCGGCTATCCAGCCAGTTTCTAACCCAACGAAGCGTGCGCCAGTCCAAGCCAAGAGCAGCCAGTTTCTTGAGGAGAATGCTGTGGGAGACGGTGTCAAAAGCCTTGCTGAAGTCAAGGTAGACCACATCCACAGCCTTTCCCTCATCCACCCAGCGCGTCACTCTGTCATAGAAGGAGATCAGGTTCGTCAGGCATGACCTGCCTTTCATAAAGCCATGCTGACTGGGCCTGATCGCCTGCTTCCCCTGCAAGTGCTGCATGATGACTCTCAGGAGGATCTGCTCCATGAGCTTTCCTGGCACTGAGGTCAAACTGACAGGCCTGTAGTTTCCTGGGTCTGCCCTCCGGCCCTTCTTGTAGATGGGCGTCACGTTTGCTAGCCGCCAGTCGATTGGGACCTCCCCCGATAGCCAGGACTGTTGATAAATGATGGACAGTGGCTTGGCCAGCTCCTCTGCCAGTTCCCTCAGTACCCTTGGGTGGATCCCATCTGGCCCCATCGACTTGTGCACATCTAAGTGCCGTAGTAGGTCACCAACCAGTTCTTCATGGATAATGAGGGCCACATCCTGCTCCCCATCCCCTTCCACCAGCTCAGGGTACTGGGTATCCAGAGAACATCCGGTATTGCCGCTAAAGACTGAGGCAAAGAAGGCATTGAGCACCTCCGCCTTTTCCTCATCTCTTGTAACTAAGTTTCCCCCCGCATCCAGTAAAGGATGGAGATTCTCCTTAGTCCTCCTTTTTGTGTTGATGTATTTATAGAAACGTTTTTTGTTATCTTTAACGGCAGTAGCCAGATTGAGCTCCAGATGAGCTTTGGCCTTCCTAATTTTGTCCCTGCACAGCCTCGCTACTTCTTTAAAGTCCTCCTTAGTGGCCTGCCCACTTTTCCAAAGCTTATAAACCCTCTTTTTCCTCCTAAGATCAAGCCACAATTCTCTGTTGAGCCAGGCCGGTCTTCTTCCCCGCCAGCTCGTCTTTGGGCACGTGGGAACAGACCGTTCCTGCGCCATTAAGACTTCCCTCTTGAAGAGCGCCCAGCCTTCCTGGACCCCTCTGCCCTTCAGAACCGCCTCCCAAGGGACTCCACCAACCAATGTCCTGAGCAGCTCAAAGTCAGCCCTCCGAAAGTCCAATACAGCGGTTTTACTGGTCCCCTTCCTGACCTCGCCAAGAATAGTGAACTCCACCATTGCGTGGTCACTCTGCCCTAGACAGCTCCCGACGATCACGTCCTCCACCAGTCCTTCTCTGTTTGTGAAGAGAAGGTCTAGCGGGGCACCTCCCCTGGTAGGCTCACTAACCAGCTGTGTCAGGAAGCTATCTTCCACGCTCTCCAGAAACCTCCTAGACTGCTTTCTCAGGGCTGTGTTGTGCTTCCAGGATATGTCAGGGAAGTTGAAGTCCCCCACGAGTACAAGAGCTGATGATTTTGCAACCTCTGTCAGCTGCCTGTAGAATTCCTCATCCGTCTCCTCATCCTGGTTCGGCGGTCTATAGCAGACCCCGACCAGGACACTAGCCTTGTTGTCCCTGCCGATCCTAACCCAAAGGGACTCGACCTTGTCATTCCCAACCTCGAGTTCTACAGCCTCGAAAGACTCTCTAATATAGAGAGCCACACCACCACCCCTTCTATGCTGCCTGTCCCTTCTATAGAGCTTATAGCCAGGCATTGCAGCACTCCAGTCATGAGACTGGTCCCACCACGTCTCCGTGATGGCAACCAAGTCGTAGCCTGCCTGCCGCACGATGGCTTCCAGCTCCTCCTGTTTGTTACCCATGCTGCGTGCATTGGTGTAGATGCACTTCAGCTGGGCCATTGCCTTATCCTCCGGCCTTGCCATTGTTCCCCCTGGCACAGCCCCAACAATCCTAGCCTCAGCCCCATCCCCCTTCCTACCTAGTTTAAAGCCCTCTCAATGAGCCCTGCCAGTTCCTGGCCCAGGATCCTTTTTCCCCTAAAAGATAGGGACCCGTCTGCGGCCATCAGGCCAGGTGCTGAGTAAAGTGCCCCATGATCAAAAAACCCAAGATTTCTGCGTTGGCACCAGCCCCGGAGCCACGTGTTTAACAGGTGGGCTTTCCGTGTCCTCTCTGAACTCCTCCCTGCCACCATAGGGATGGACGAAAACACCACCTGCACTCCCGCTCCATCCACTAACCGACCCAGCCCCCTAAAGTCCCTTTTGATAGCCTTGAGGCTTCTCTCTTCGATGTTATCACTGCCCGCCTGGACTATCAAAAGGGGGTAATAGTCAGAGGGGCGTACCAGGTTAGGAAGCTTCCTGGCAACGTCCCTGACCCTGGCCCCAGGGAGACAGCAGACTTCCCTATGGGTAGGGTCCGGCCGACAAATAGGGCCCTCTGTTCCCCTAAGAATCGAGTCACCAACAACAATAACCCTCCTGTCTTTTTTGGTGGAGGCAGTCCTGAGGCGCGGAGTCGACCTCCTCGCTCCAGGCATCCTCCTGGGAACATTTGCTACCTCTTCCTCACACACCGGCCTCTCAATCTCTAGGGCCTCAAACCTGTTGTGTAAGGGCACCTGGGAAGGTGGGGCCGGAAGGGGAGAGCATCGCCTGCGATGTCGAGCAGGGACCTGTTTCCATTCCTCCTCAGCTCCCAGATCCCCTCCCTCTGCCCGACGGGGACAGGGCAGGGGGTCCGCCCCCATTTGGGGAGTCTCACCTCGGCACCTCCCCTTGAGACCCTGCAGGGAGTTACTCCAGAAGTCTATCTCCCGCTCACACTCCCTGATGGCCCTCAACCTCTCCACCTCCTCCTTGAGCTCCGCCACCATGCTGACCAGGTCATCCACCTGCTCGCACCTCACGCACGCAGTTTCTCTGCCTCCCGCCGATGGCAGCAAGAGGCTCAGACACTCCTTGCATCCGGTGACCTGAACTGCGGCATTTTTTAACGGGTAGTCGGTCTGCGTGTGCACCGACTTTCTGGAGAGCGCGCCGTGCCTGGTGGCGACCATTATCGCCTAGTTACGGCTGTTGTTAACGAGGTGTTGTTTGTGTGTAGGGGGAGCGCTCTGCCCTTCCTGCGCGCCCTGCCTGCGCGAACTGCCGCGCTAACTGCCGCGCCACTCCCTCTGACGCGCCACGCCCTGTTTGCCCGCCCTGTTCGCCGCGCTCCTGGTCGCTCGCGCTCCCTAGGGGCTGCTTTTGAAGGGCTGGGGAGGGGGCGCTGCTGGCTCCGCCTTCGCCTCGTCAGCCTCCCTCACGAGGGCTGCCGGGTCCTGGCGGCTCCCTCTAGTAGGCTCGATGCCGGACAAAAATTAGCCCTGCCTGGCCCGATCCCCCGCTCCGCTGCAGAACGCGTCTGCCCCGGAGCCGATCGCCTCGGCAAATGGCAGTGAAATGGCGGTGGGTCCCGATTTAAATAGCCCGCCGCTGACGCTGCTGGCTCCGCCTTCGCCTCGTCAGCCTCCCTCACGAGGGCTGCCGGGTCCTGGCGGCTCCCTCTAGTAGGCTCGATGCCGGACAAAAATTAGCCCTGCCTGGCCCGATCCCCCGCTCCGCTGCAGAACGCGTCTGCCCCGGAGCCGATCGCCTCGGCAAATGGCAGTGAAATGGCGGTGGGTCCCGATTTAAATAGCCCGCCGCTGACGCTGCTGGCTCCGCCTTCGCCTCGTCAGCCTCCCTCACGAGGGCTGCCGGGTCCTGGCGGCTCCCTCTAGTAGGCTCGATGCCGGACAAAAATTAGCCCTGCCTGGCCCGATCCCCCGCTCCGCTGCAGAACGCGTCTGCCCCGGAGCCGATCGCCTCGGCAAATGGCAGTGAAATGGCGGTGGGTCCCGATTTAAATAGCCCGCCGCTGACGCTGCTGGCTCCGCCTTCGCCTCGTCAGCCTCCCTCACGAGGGCTGCCGGGTCCTGGCGGCTCCCTCTAGTAGGCTCGATGCCGGACAAAAATTAGCCCTGCCTGGCCCGATCCCCCGCTCCGCTGCAGAAAGCGTCTGCCCCGGAGCCGATCGCCTCGGTTTTGTTGGGTTCTTGTTTGTCATTATGTTAAATAGGAGTGGATTGTGGGTTTTGGAGAACATCAGGTAGGTTTAGGGTGTCTTTGTGGTGGATCTATGGTTTTGGGGGATTTTCTTCCAGTTTTGGTGGTGATGCCGTTCTTGTTTGGGGTGTTTTTGACGTTTTTTGGGGTCTCTGTTGGGTTCTGTTGGGTTCTCGTTGGTCATCGTGTTGGAAAAGGGTAAATTGTGGTTTTTGGAGAACATCAGGTAGGTTTAGGGTGTCTTTGGGGTGGATGTATGGTTTTGGGGGATTTTCTTCCAGTTTTGGGGGTGATGCCGTTCTTGTTTGGGGTGTTTTTGACGTGTTTTGGTGTCTCCATTAGGTTTTGTTGGGTTCTTGTTTGTCATTATGTTAAATAGGTGTGGATTGTGGGTTTTGGAGAACATCAGGTAGGTTTAGGGTGTCTTTGGGGTGGATCTATGGTTTTGGGGGATTTTCTTCCAGTTTTGGTGGTGATGCCGTTCTTGTTTGGGGTGTTTTTGACGTTTTTTGGGGTCTCCGTTGGGTTTTGTTGGGTTCTCGTTGGTTATCATGGTGGAAAAGGGTAAATTGTGGGTTTTGGAGAACATCAGGTAGGTTTAGGGTGTCTTTGTGGTGGATCTATGGTTTTGGGGGATTTTCTTCCAGTTTTGGGGGTGATGCCGATATTTTTTGGGGTGTTTTTTACGTGTTTTGGGGTCTCCATTAGGTTTTGTTGGGTTCTTGTTTGTCATTATGTTAAATAGGTGTGGATTGTGGTTTTTGGAGAACATCAGGTAGTTTTAGGGTGGTTTTGGGGTGGATCTATGGTTTTGGGGGATTTTCTTCCAGTTTTGGTGGTGATGCCGTTCTTGTTTGGGGTGTTTTTGACGTTTTTTGGGGTCTCTGTTGGGTTCTGTTGGGTTCTCGTTGGTCATCGTGTTGGAAAAGGGTAAATTGTGGTTTTTGGAGAACATCAGGTAGGTTTAGGGTGTCTTTGGGGTGGATCTATGGTTTTGGGGGATTTTCTTCCAGTTTTGGTGGTGATGCCGTTCTTGTTTGTGGTGTTTTTGACGTGTTTTGGTGTCTCCATTAGGTTTTGTTGTGTTCTTGTTTGTCATTATGTTAAATAGGAGTGGATTGTGGGTTTTGGAGAACATCAGGTAGGTTTAGGGTGTCTTTGGGGTGGATCTATGGTTTTGGGGGATTTTCTTCCAGTTTTGGTGGTGATGCCGTTCTTGTTTGGGGTGTTTTTGACGTTTTTTGGGGTCTCCGTTGGGTTTTGTTGGGTTCTCGTTGGTTATCATGGTGGAAAAGGGTAAATTGTGGGTTTTGGAGAAGATCAGGTAGGTTTAGGGTGTCTTTGGGGTGGATCTATGGTTTTGGCGTATTTTCTTCCAGTTTTGGGGGTGATGCCGATATTTTTTGTGGTGTTTTTTACGTGTTTTGGGGTCTCCATTAGGTTTTGTTGGGTTCTTGTTTGTCATTATGTTAAATAGGAGTGGATTGTGGGTTTTGGAGAACATCAGGTAGTTTTAGGGTGGTTTTGGGGTGGATCTATGGTTTTGGGGGATTTTCTTCCAGTTTTGGTGGTGATGCCGTTCTTGTTTGGGGTGTTTTTGATGTTTTTTGGGGTCTCTGTTGGGTTCTGTTGGGTTCTCGTTGGTCATCGTGTTGGAAAAGGGTAAATTGTGGTTTTTGGAGAACATCAGGTAGGTTTAGGGTGTCTTTGGGGTGGATGTATGGTTTTGGGGGATTTTCTTCCAGTTTTGGTGGTGATGCCGTTCTTGTTTGGGGTGTTTTTGACGTTTTTTGGGGTCTCTGTTGGGTTCTGTTGGGTTCTCGTTGGTCATCGTGTTGGAAAAGGGTAAATTGTCGGTTTTGGAGAACATCAGGTAGGTTTAGGGTGTCTTTGGGGTGGATCTATGGTTTTGGGGGATTTTCTTCCAGTTTTGGTGGTGATGCCGTTCTTGTTTGGGGTGTTTTTGACGTTTTTTGGGGTCTCCGTTGGGTTTTGTTGGGTTCTCGTTGGTTATCATGGTGGAAAAGGGTAAATTGTGGGTTTTGGAGAAAATCAGGTAGGTTTAGGGTGTCTTTGGGGTGGATCTATGGTTTTGGGGGATTTTCTCTCAGTTTTGGGGGTGATGCCGATATTTTTTGGGGTGTTTTTTACGTGTTTTGGTGTCTCCATTAGGTTTTGTTGGGTTCTTGTTTGTCATTATGTTAAATAGGAGTGGATTGTGGGTTTTGGAGAACATCAGGTAGGTTTAGGGTGGTTTTGGGGTGGATCTATGGTTTTGGGGGATTTTCTTCCAGTTTTGGTGGTGATGCCGTTCTTGTTTGGGGTGTTTTTGACGTTTTTTGGGGTCTCTGTTGGGTTCTGTTGGGTTCTCGTTGGTCATCGTGTTGGAAAAGGGTAAATTGTGGTTTTTGGAGAACATCAGGTAGGTTTAGGGTGTCTTTGGGGTGGATGTATGGTTTTGGGGGATTTTCTTCCAGTTTTGGGGGTGATGCCGTTCTTGTTTGGGGTGTTTTTGACGTGTTTTGGTGTCTCCATTAGGTTTTGTTGGGTTCTTGTTTGTCATTATGTTAAATAGGTGTGGATTGTGGGTTTTGGAGAACATCAGGTAGGTTTAGGGTGTCTTTGGGGTGGATCTATGGTTTTGGGGGATTTTCTTCCAGTTTTGGTGGTGATGCCGATATTTTTTGGGGTGTTTTTTACGTGTTTTGGTGTCTCCATTAGGTTTTGTTGGGTTCTTGTTTTTCATTATGTTAAATAGGAGTGGATTGTGGTTTTTGGAGAACATCAGGTAGGTTTAGGGTGTCTTTGTGGTGGATCTATGGTTTTGGGGGATTTTCTTCCAGTTTTGGTGGTGATGCCGATATTTTTTGGGGTGTTTTTTACGTGTTTTGGTGTCTCCATTAGGTTTTGTTGGGTTCTTGTTTTTCATTATGTTAAATAGGAGTGGATTGTGGTTTTTGGAGAACATCAGGTAGGTTTAGGGTGTCTTTGTGGTGGATCTATGGTTTTGGGGGATTTTCTTCCAGTTTTGGGGGTGATGCCGTTCTTGTTTGGGGTGTTTTTGACGTGTTTTGGTGTCTCCATTAGGTTTTGTTGGGTTCTTGTTTGTCATTATGTTAAATAGGTGTGGATTGTGGGTTTTGGAGAACATCAGGTAGGTTTAGGGTGTCTTTGGGGTGGATCTATGGTTTTGGGGGATTTTCTTCCAGTTTTGGTGGTGATGCCGTTCTTGTTTGGGGTGTTTTTGACGTTTTTTGGGGTCTCCGTTGGGTTTTGTTGGGTTCTCGTTGGTTATCATGGTGGAAAAGGGTAAATTGTGGTTTTTGGAGAAAATCAGGTAGGTTTAGGGTGTCTTTGTGGTGGATCTATGGTTTTGGGGGATTTTCTTCCAGTTTTGGTGGTGATGCCGATATTTTTTGGGGTGTTTTTTACGTGTTTTGGGGTCTCCATTAGGTTTTGTTGGGTTCTTGTTTGTCATTATGTTAAATAGGAGTGGATTGTGGGTTTTGGAGAACATCAGGTAGGTTTAGGGTGGTTTTGGGGTGGATCTATGGTTTTGGGGGATTTTCTTCCAGTTTTGGTGGTGATGCCGTTCTTGTTTGGGGTGTTTTTGACGTTTTTTGGGGTCTCTGTTGGGTTCTGTTGGGTTCTCGTTGGTCATCGTGTTGGAAAAGGGTAAATTGTGGTTTTTGGAGAACATCAGGTAGGTTTAGGGTGTCTTTGGGGTGGATGTATGGTTTTGGGGGATTTTCTTCCAGTTTTGGGGGTGATGCCGTTCTTGTTTGGGGTGTTTTTGACGTGTTTTGGTGTCTCCATTAGGTTTTGTTGGGTTCTTGTTTGTCATTATGTTAAATAGGTGTGGATTGTGGGTTTTGGAGAACATCAGGTAGGTTTAGGGTGTCTTTGGGGTGGATCTATGGTTTTGGGGGATTTTCTTCCAGTTTTGGTGGTGATGCCGATATTTTTTGGGGTGTTTTTTACGTGTTTTGGTGTCTCCATTAGGTTTTGTTGGGTTCTTGTTTTTCATTATGTTAAATAGGAGTGGATTGTGGTTTTTGGAGAACATCAGGTAGGTTTAGGGTGTCTTTGTGGTGGATCTATGGTTTTGGGGGATTTTCTTCCAGTTTTGGTGGTGATGCCGTTCTTGTTTGGGGTGTTTTTGACGTTTTTTGGGGTCTCTGTTGGGTTCTGTTGGGTTCTCGTTGGTCATCGTGTTGGAAAAGGGTAAATTGTGGTTTTTGGAGAACATCAGGTAGGTTTAGGGTGTCTTTGGGGTGGATCTATGGTTTTGGGGGATTTTCTTCCAGTTTTGGGGGTGATGCCGTTCTTGTTTGGGGTGTTTTTGACGTGTTTTGGTGTCTCCATTAGGTTTTGTTGGGTTCTTGTTTGTCATTATGTTAAATAGGTGTGGATTGTGGGTTTTGGAGAACATCAGGTAGGTTTAGGGTGTCTTTGTGGTGGATCTATGGTTTTGGGGGATTTTCTTCCAGTTTTGGTGGTGATGCCGTTCTTGTTTGGGGTGTTTTTGACGTTTTTTGGGGTCTCCGTTGGGTTTTGTTGGGTTCTCGTTGGTTATCATGGTGGAAAAGGGTAAATTGTGGGTTTTGGAGAACATCAGGTAGGTTTAGGGTGTCTTTGGGGTGGATCTATGGTTTTGGGGGATTTTCTTCCAGTTTTGGTGGTGATGCCGATATTTTTTGGGGTGTTTTTTACGTGTTTTGGTGTCTCCATTAGGTTTTCACAGAATCACAGAATTTTCTAGGTTGGAAGAGACCTCAAGGTCATCGAGTCCAACCTCCAACCTAACGCTAACAGCCTTCCACTAAACCATATCCCTAAGCTGTACATCTAAGCGTCTTTTGAAGACTTCCAGGGATGGTGACTTTACCACTTCCCTGGGCAGCCTGTTCCAATGCCTCACAACCCTTTCTGTAAAGAAGTTCTTCCTAACATCTAACCTAAAACTCCCCTGGCTCAACTTAAGCCCATTCCCCCTCGTCCTGTCACCAGGCACGTGGGAGAACAGGCCAACCCCCACCTCTCTACAGCCTCCTTTAAGGTATCTGTAAAGAGCAATAAGGTCACCCCTGAGCCTCCTCTTCTCCAGGCTGAACAAGCCCAGCTCCCTCAGTCGCTCCTCGTAGGACTTGTTCTCCAGGCCCCTCACCAGCTTCGTCGCCCTTCTCTGCACCCGCTCAAGCACCTCGATGTCCTTCTTGTAGCGAGGGGCCCAAAACTGAACACAGTACTCGAGGTGCGGCCTCACCAGAGCCGAGTACAGGGGGACGATCACCTCCCTAGCCCTGCTGGTCACGCTGTTCCTAATACAAGCCAGGATGCCGTTGGCCTTCTTGGCCACCTGAGCACACTGCTGGCTCATATTCAGCCGACTGTCCACCATCACTCCCAGGTCCTTCTCTGCCTGGCAGCTTTCCAACCATTCCTCTCCCAGCCTGTAGCTCTGCTTGGGGTTATTGCGCCCCAGGTGCAGGACCCGGCACTTGGCCTTGTTAAACTTCATGCAGTTGACCTCAGCCCATCGGTCCAGCCTATCCAGATCCTCCTGCAGAGCTTTCCTACCCTCAAGCAGATCGACACACGCACCTAACTTGGTGTCATCTGCGAACTTACTGAGGGTGCACTCGATGCCCTCGTCCAGATCATCGATGAAGATATTAAAGAGGACCGGCCCCAGCACCGAGCCCTGGGGGACGCCACTAGTGACTGGCCTCCAACTGGACTTGGCTCCATTCACCACGACTCTTTGGGCCCGGCTATCCAGCCAGTTTCTAACCCAACGAAGCGTGCGCCAGTCCAAGCCAAGAGCAGCCAGTTTCTTGAGGAGAATGCTGTGGGAGACGGTGTCAAAAGCCTTGCTGAAGTCAAGGTAGACCACATCCACAGCCTTTCCCTCATCCACCCAGCGCGTCACTCTGTCATAGAAGGAGATCAGGTTCGTCAGGCATGACCTGCCTTTCATAAAGCCATGCTGACTGGGCCTGATCGCCTGCTTCCCCTGCAAGTGCTGCATGATGACTCTCAGGAGGATCTGCTCCATGAGCTTTCCTGGCACTGAGGTCAAACTGACAGGCCTGTAGTTTCCTGGGTCTGCCCTCCGGCCCTTCTTGTAGATGGGCGTCACGTTTGCTAGCCGCCAGTCGATTGGGACCTCCCCCGATAGCCAGGACTGTTGATAAATGATGGACAGTGGCTTGGCCAGCTCCTCTGCCAGTTCCCTCAGTACCCTTGGGTGGATCCCATCTGGCCCCATCGACTTGTGCACATCTAAGTGCCGTAGTAGGTCACCAACCAGTTCTTCATGGATAATGAGGGCCACATCCTGCTCCCCATCCCCTTCCACCAGCTCAGGGTACTGGGTATCCAGAGAACATCCGGTATTGCCGCTAAAGACTGAGGCAAAGAAGGCATTGAGCACCTCCGCCTTTTCCTCATCTCTTGTAACTAAGTTTCCCCCCGCATCCAGTAAAGGATGGAGATTCTCCTTAGTCCTCCTTTTTGTGTTGATGTATTTATAGAAACGTTTTTTGTTATCTTTAACGGCAGTAGCCAGATTGAGCTCCAGATGAGCTTTGGCCTTCCTAATTTTGTCCCTGCACAGCCTCGCTACTTCTTTAAAGTCCTCCTTAGTGGCCTGCCCACTTTTCCAAAGCTTATAAACCCTCTTTTTCCTCCTAAGATCAAGCCACAATTCTCTGTTGAGCCAGGCCGGTCTTCTTCCCCGCCAGCTCGTCTTTGGGCACGTGGGAACAGACCGTTCCTGCGCCATTAAGACTTCCCTCTTGAAGAGCGCCCAGCCTTCCTGGACCCCTCTGCCCTTCAGAACCGCCTCCCAAGGGACTCCACCAACCAATGTCCTGAGCAGCTCAAAGTCAGCCCTCCGAAAGTCCAATACAGCGGTTTTACTGGTCCCCTTCCTGACCTCGCCAAGAATAGTGAACTCCACCATTGCGTGGTCACTCTGCCCTAGACAGCTCCCGACGATCACGTCCTCCACCAGTCCTTCTCTGTTTGTGAAGAGAAGGTCTAGCGGGGCACCTCCCCTGGTAGGCTCACTAACCAGCTGTGTCAGGAAGCTATCTTCCACGCTCTCCAGAAACCTCCTAGACTGCTTTCTCAGGGCTGTGTTGTGCTTCCAGGATATGTCAGGGAAGTTGAAGTCCCCCACGAGTACAAGAGCTGATGATTTTGCAACCTCTGTCAGCTGCCTGTAGAATTCCTCATCCGTCTCCTCATCCTGGTTCGGCGGTCTATAGCAGACCCCGACCAGGACACTAGCCTTGTTGTCCCTGCCGATCCTAACCCAAAGGGACTCGACCTTGTCATTCCCAACCTCGAGTTCTACAGCCTCGAAAGACTCTCTAATATAGAGAGCCACACCACCACCCCTTCTATGCTGCCTGTCCCTTCTATAGAGCTTATAGCCAGGCATTGCAGCACTCCAGTCATGAGACTGGTCCCACCACGTCTCCGTGATGGCAACCAAGTCGTAGCCTGCCTGCCGCACGATGGCTTCCAGCTCCTCCTGTTTGTTACCCATGCTGCGTGCATTGGTGTAGATGCACTTCAGCTGGGCCATTGCCTTATCCTCCGGCCTTGCCATTGTTCCCCCTGGCACAGCCCCAACAATCCTAGCCTCAGCCCCATCCCCCTTCCTACCTAGTTTAAAGCCCTCTCAATGAGCCCTGCCAGTTCCTGGCCCAGGATCCTTTTTCCCCTAAAAGATAGGGACCCGTCTGCGGCCATCAGGCCAGGTGCTGAGTAAAGTGCCCCATGATCAAAAAACCCAAGATTTCTGCGTTGGCACCAGCCCCGGAGCCACGTGTTTAACAGGTGGGCTTTCCGTGTCCTCTCTGAACTCCTCCCTGCCACCATAGGGATGGACGAAAACACCACCTGCACTCCCGCTCCATCCACTAACCGACCCAGCCCCCTAAAGTCCCTTTTGATAGCCTTGAGGCTTCTCTCTTCGATGTTATCACTGCCCGCCTGGACTATCAAAAGGGGGTAATAGTCAGAGGGGCGTACCAGGTTAGGAAGCTTCCTGGCAACGTCCCTGACCCTGGCCCCAGGGAGACAGCAGACTTCCCTATGGGTAGGGTCCGGCCGACAAATAGGGCCCTCTGTTCCCCTAAGAATCGAGTCACCAACAACAATAACCCTCCTGTCTTTTTTGGTGGAGGCAGTCCTGAGGCGCGGAGTCGACCTCCTCGCTCCAGGCATCCTCCTGGGAACATTTGCTACCTCTTCCTCACACACCGGCCTCTCAATCTCTAGGGCCTCAAACCTGTTGTGTAAGGGCACCTGGGAAGGTGGGGCCGGAAGGGGAGAGCATCGCCTGCGATGTCGAGCAGGGACCTGTTTCCATTCCTCCTCAGCTCCCAGATCCCCTCCCTCTGCCCGACGGGGACAGGGCAGGGGGTCCGCCCCCATTTGGGGAGTCTCACCTCGGCACCTCCCCTTGAGACCCTGCAGGGAGTTACTCCAGAAGTCTATCTCCCGCTCACACTCCCTGATGGCCCTCAACCTCTCCACCTCCTCCTTGAGCTCCGCCACCATGCTGACCAGGTCATCCACCTGCTCGCACCTCACGCACGCAGTTTCTCTGCCTCCCGCCGATGGCAGCAAGAGGCTCAGACACTCCTTGCATCCGGTGACCTGAACTGCGGCATTTTTTAACGGGTAGTCGGTCTGCGTGTGCACCGACTTTCTGGAGAGCGCGCCGTGCCTGGTGGCGACCATTATCGCCTAGTTACGGCTGTTGTTAACGAGGTGTTGTTTGTGTGTAGGGGGAGCGCTCTGCCCTTCCTGCGCGCCCTGCCTGCGCGAACTGCCGCGCTAACTGCCGCGCCACTCCCTCTGACGCGCCACGCCCTGTTTGCCCGCCCTGTTCGCCGCGCTCCTGGTCGCTCGCGCTCCCTAGGGGCTGCTTTTGAAGGGCTGGGGAGGGGGCGCTGCTGGCTCCGCCTTCGCCTCGTCAGCCTCCCTCACGAGGGCTGCCGGGTCCTGGCGGCTCCCTCTAGTAGGCTCGATGCCGGACAAAAATTAGCCCTGCCTGGCCCGATCCCCCGCTCCGCTGCAGAACGCGTCTGCCCCGGAGCCGATCGCCTCGGCAAATGGCAGTGAAATGGCGGTGGGTCCCGATTTAAATAGCCCGCCGCTGACGCTGCTGGCTCCGCCTTCGCCTCGTCAGCCTCCCTCACGAGGGCTGCCGGGTCCTGGCGGCTCCCTCTAGTAGGCTCGATGCCGGACAAAAATTAGCCCTGCCTGGCCCGATCCCCCGCTCCGCTGCAGAACGCGTCTGCCCCGGAGCCGATCGCCTCGGCAAATGGCAGTGAAATGGCGGTGGGTCCCGATTTAAATAGCCCGCCGCTGACGCTGCTGGCTCCGCCTTCGCCTCGTCAGCCTCCCTCACGAGGGCTGCCGGGTCCTGGCGGCTCCCTCTAGTAGGCTCGATGCCGGACAAAAATTAGCCCTGCCTGGCCCGATCCCCCGCTCCGCTGCAGAACGCGTCTGCCCCGGAGCCGATCGCCTCGGCAAATGGCAGTGAAATGGCGGTGGGTCCCGATTTAAATAGCCCGCCGCTGACGCTGCTGGCTCCGCCTTCGCCTCGTCAGCCTCCCTCACGAGGGCTGCCGGGTCCTGGCGGCTCCCTCTAGTAGGCTCGATGCCGGACAAAAATTAGCCCTGCCTGGCCCGATCCCCCGCTCCGCTGCAGAAAGCGTCTGCCCCGGAGCCGATCGCCTCGGTTTTGTTGGGTTCTTGTTTGTCATTATGTTAAATAGGAGTGGATTGTGGGTTTTGGAGAACATCAGGTAGGTTTAGGGTGTCTTTGTGGTGGATCTATGGTTTTGGGGGATTTTCTTCCAGTTTTGGTGGTGATGCCGTTCTTGTTTGGGGTGTTTTTGACGTTTTTTGGGGTCTCTGTTGGGTTCTGTTGGGTTCTCGTTGGTCATCGTGTTGGAAAAGGGTAAATTGTGGTTTTTGGAGAACATCAGGTAGGTTTAGGGTGTCTTTGGGGTGGATGTATGGTTTTGGGGGATTTTCTTCCAGTTTTGGGGGTGATGCCGTTCTTGTTTGGGGTGTTTTTGACGTGTTTTGGTGTCTCCATTAGGTTTTGTTGGGTTCTTGTTTGTCATTATGTTAAATAGGTGTGGATTGTGGGTTTTGGAGAACATCAGGTAGGTTTAGGGTGTCTTTGGGGTGGATCTATGGTTTTGGGGGATTTTCTTCCAGTTTTGGTGGTGATGCCGTTCTTGTTTGGGGTGTTTTTGACGTTTTTTGGGGTCTCCGTTGGGTTTTGTTGGGTTCTCGTTGGTTATCATGGTGGAAAAGGGTAAATTGTGGGTTTTGGAGAACATCAGGTAGGTTTAGGGTGTCTTTGTGGTGGATCTATGGTTTTGGGGGATTTTCTTCCAGTTTTGGGGGTGATGCCGATATTTTTTGGGGTGTTTTTTACGTGTTTTGGGGTCTCCATTAGGTTTTGTTGGGTTCTTGTTTGTCATTATGTTAAATAGGTGTGGATTGTGGTTTTTGGAGAACATCAGGTAGTTTTAGGGTGGTTTTGGGGTGGATCTATGGTTTTGGGGGATTTTCTTCCAGTTTTGGTGGTGATGCCGTTCTTGTTTGGGGTGTTTTTGACGTTTTTTGGGGTCTCTGTTGGGTTCTGTTGGGTTCTCGTTGGTCATCGTGTTGGAAAAGGGTAAATTGTGGTTTTTGGAGAACATCAGGTAGGTTTAGGGTGTCTTTGGGGTGGATCTATGGTTTTGGGGGATTTTCTTCCAGTTTTGGTGGTGATGCCGTTCTTGTTTGTGGTGTTTTTGACGTGTTTTGGTGTCTCCATTAGGTTTTGTTGTGTTCTTGTTTGTCATTATGTTAAATAGGAGTGGATTGTGGGTTTTGGAGAACATCAGGTAGGTTTAGGGTGTCTTTGGGGTGGATCTATGGTTTTGGGGGATTTTCTTCCAGTTTTGGTGGTGATGCCGTTCTTGTTTGGGGTGTTTTTGACGTTTTTTGGGGTCTCCGTTGGGTTTTGTTGGGTTCTCGTTGGTTATCATGGTGGAAAAGGGTAAATTGTGGGTTTTGGAGAAGATCAGGTAGGTTTAGGGTGTCTTTGGGGTGGATCTATGGTTTTGGCGTATTTTCTTCCAGTTTTGGGGGTGATGCCGATATTTTTTGTGGTGTTTTTTACGTGTTTTGGGGTCTCCATTAGGTTTTGTTGGGTTCTTGTTTGTCATTATGTTAAATAGGAGTGGATTGTGGGTTTTGGAGAACATCAGGTAGTTTTAGGGTGGTTTTGGGGTGGATCTATGGTTTTGGGGGATTTTCTTCCAGTTTTGGTGGTGATGCCGTTCTTGTTTGGGGTGTTTTTGATGTTTTTTGGGGTCTCTGTTGGGTTCTGTTGGGTTCTCGTTGGTCATCGTGTTGGAAAAGGGTAAATTGTGGTTTTTGGAGAACATCAGGTAGGTTTAGGGTGTCTTTGGGGTGGATGTATGGTTTTGGGGGATTTTCTTCCAGTTTTGGTGGTGATGCCGTTCTTGTTTGGGGTGTTTTTGACGTTTTTTGGGGTCTCTGTTGGGTTCTGTTGGGTTCTCGTTGGTCATCGTGTTGGAAAAGGGTAAATTGTCGGTTTTGGAGAACATCAGGTAGGTTTAGGGTGTCTTTGGGGTGGATCTATGGTTTTGGGGGATTTTCTTCCAGTTTTGGTGGTGATGCCGTTCTTGTTTGGGGTGTTTTTGACGTTTTTTGGGGTCTCCGTTGGGTTTTGTTGGGTTCTCGTTGGTTATCATGGTGGAAAAGGGTAAATTGTGGGTTTTGGAGAAAATCAGGTAGGTTTAGGGTGTCTTTGGGGTGGATCTATGGTTTTGGGGGATTTTCTCTCAGTTTTGGGGGTGATGCCGATATTTTTTGGGGTGTTTTTTACGTGTTTTGGTGTCTCCATTAGGTTTTGTTGGGTTCTTGTTTGTCATTATGTTAAATAGGAGTGGATTGTGGGTTTTGGAGAACATCAGGTAGGTTTAGGGTGGTTTTGGGGTGGATCTATGGTTTTGGGGGATTTTCTTCCAGTTTTGGTGGTGATGCCGTTCTTGTTTGGGGTGTTTTTGACGTTTTTTGGGGTCTCTGTTGGGTTCTGTTGGGTTCTCGTTGGTCATCGTGTTGGAAAAGGGTAAATTGTGGTTTTTGGAGAACATCAGGTAGGTTTAGGGTGTCTTTGGGGTGGATGTATGGTTTTGGGGGATTTTCTTCCAGTTTTGGGGGTGATGCCGTTCTTGTTTGGGGTGTTTTTGACGTGTTTTGGTGTCTCCATTAGGTTTTGTTGGGTTCTTGTTTGTCATTATGTTAAATAGGTGTGGATTGTGGGTTTTGGAGAACATCAGGTAGGTTTAGGGTGTCTTTGGGGTGGATCTATGGTTTTGGGGGATTTTCTTCCAGTTTTGGTGGTGATGCCGATATTTTTTGGGGTGTTTTTTACGTGTTTTGGTGTCTCCATTAGGTTTTGTTGGGTTCTTGTTTTTCATTATGTTAAATAGGAGTGGATTGTGGTTTTTGGAGAACATCAGGTAGGTTTAGGGTGTCTTTGTGGTGGATCTATGGTTTTGGGGGATTTTCTTCCAGTTTTGGTGGTGATGCCGATATTTTTTGGGGTGTTTTTTACGTGTTTTGGTGTCTCCATTAGGTTTTGTTGGGTTCTTGTTTTTCATTATGTTAAATAGGAGTGGATTGTGGTTTTTGGAGAACATCAGGTAGGTTTAGGGTGTCTTTGTGGTGGATCTATGGTTTTGGGGGATTTTCTTCCAGTTTTGGGGGTGATGCCGTTCTTGTTTGGGGTGTTTTTGACGTGTTTTGGTGTCTCCATTAGGTTTTGTTGGGTTCTTGTTTGTCATTATGTTAAATAGGTGTGGATTGTGGGTTTTGGAGAACATCAGGTAGGTTTAGGGTGTCTTTGGGGTGGATCTATGGTTTTGGGGGATTTTCTTCCAGTTTTGGTGGTGATGCCGTTCTTGTTTGGGGTGTTTTTGACGTTTTTTGGGGTCTCCGTTGGGTTTTGTTGGGTTCTCGTTGGTTATCATGGTGGAAAAGGGTAAATTGTGGTTTTTGGAGAAAATCAGGTAGGTTTAGGGTGTCTTTGTGGTGGATCTATGGTTTTGGGGGATTTTCTTCCAGTTTTGGTGGTGATGCCGATATTTTTTGGGGTGTTTTTTACGTGTTTTGGGGTCTCCATTAGGTTTTGTTGGGTTCTTGTTTGTCATTATGTTAAATAGGAGTGGATTGTGGGTTTTGGAGAACATCAGGTAGGTTTAGGGTGGTTTTGGGGTGGATCTATGGTTTTGGGGGATTTTCTTCCAGTTTTGGTGGTGATGCCGTTCTTGTTTGGGGTGTTTTTGACGTTTTTTGGGGTCTCTGTTGGGTTCTGTTGGGTTCTCGTTGGTCATCGTGTTGGAAAAGGGTAAATTGTGGTTTTTGGAGAACATCAGGTAGGTTTAGGGTGTCTTTGGGGTGGATGTATGGTTTTGGGGGATTTTCTTCCAGTTTTGGGGGTGATGCCGTTCTTGTTTGGGGTGTTTTTGACGTGTTTTGGTGTCTCCATTAGGTTTTGTTGGGTTCTTGTTTGTCATTATGTTAAATAGGTGTGGATTGTGGGTTTTGGAGAACATCAGGTAGGTTTAGGGTGTCTTTGGGGTGGATCTATGGTTTTGGGGGATTTTCTTCCAGTTTTGGTGGTGATGCCGATATTTTTTGGGGTGTTTTTTACGTGTTTTGGTGTCTCCATTAGGTTTTGTTGGGTTCTTGTTTTTCATTATGTTAAATAGGAGTGGATTGTGGTTTTTGGAGAACATCAGGTAGGTTTAGGGTGTCTTTGTGGTGGATCTATGGTTTTGGGGGATTTTCTTCCAGTTTTGGTGGTGATGCCGTTCTTGTTTGGGGTGTTTTTGACGTTTTTTGGGGTCTCTGTTGGGTTCTGTTGGGTTCTCGTTGGTCATCGTGTTGGAAAAGGGTAAATTGTGGTTTTTGGAGAACATCAGGTAGGTTTAGGGTGTCTTTGGGGTGGATCTATGGTTTTGGGGGATTTTCTTCCAGTTTTGGGGGTGATGCCGTTCTTGTTTGGGGTGTTTTTGACGTGTTTTGGTGTCTCCATTAGGTTTTGTTGGGTTCTTGTTTGTCATTATGTTAAATAGGTGTGGATTGTGGGTTTTGGAGAACATCAGGTAGGTTTAGGGTGTCTTTGTGGTGGATCTATGGTTTTGGGGGATTTTCTTCCAGTTTTGGTGGTGATGCCGTTCTTGTTTGGGGTGTTTTTGACGTTTTTTGGGGTCTCCGTTGGGTTTTGTTGGGTTCTCGTTGGTTATCATGGTGGAAAAGGGTAAATTGTGGGTTTTGGAGAACATCAGGTAGGTTTAGGGTGTCTTTGGGGTGGATCTATGGTTTTGGGGGATTTTCTTCCAGTTTTGGTGGTGATGCCGATATTTTTTGGGGTGTTTTTTACGTGTTTTGGTGTCTCCATTAGGTTTTCACAGAATCACAGAATTTTCTAGGTTGGAAGAGACCTCAAGGTCATCGAGTCCAACCTCCAACCTAACGCTAACAGCCCTCCACTAAACCATATCCCTAAGCTGTACATCTAAGCGTCTTTTGAAGACTTCCAGGGATGGTGACTTTACCACTTCCCTGGGCAGCCTGTTCCAATGCCTCACAACCCTTTCTGTAAAGAAGTTCTTCCTAACATCTAACCTAAAACTCCCCTGGCTCAACTTAAGCCCATTCCCCCTCGTCCTGTCACCAGGCACGTGGGAGAACAGGCCAACCCCCACCTCTCTACAGCCTCCTTTAAGGTATCTGTAAAGAGCAATAAGGTCACCCCTGAGCCTCCTCTTCTCCAGGCTGAACAAGCCCAGCTCCCTCAGTCGCTCCTCGTAGGACTTGTTCTCCAGGCCCCTCACCAGCTTCGTCGCCCTTCTCTGCACCCGCTCAAGCACCTCGATGTCCTTCTTGTAGCGAGGGGCCCAAAACTGAACACAGTACTCGAGGTGCGGCCTCACCAGAGCCGAGTACAGGGGGACGATCACCTCCCTAGCCCTGCTGGTCACGCTGTTCCTAATACAAGCCAGGATGCCGTTGGCCTTCTTGGCCACCTGAGCACACTGCTGGCTCATATTCAGCCGACTGTCCACCATCACTCCCAGGTCCTTCTCTGCCTGGCAGCTTTCCAACCATTCCTCTCCCAGCCTGTAGCTCTGCTTGGGGTTATTGCGCCCCAGGTGCAGGACCCGGCACTTGGCCTTGTTAAACTTCATGCAGTTGACCTCAGCCCATCGGTCCAGCCTATCCAGATCCTCCTGCAGAGCTTTCCTACCCTCAAGCAGATCGACACACGCACCTAACTTGGTGTCATCTGCGAACTTACTGAGGGTGCACTCGATGCCCTCGTCCAGATCATCGATGAAGATATTAAAGAGGACCGGCCCCAGCACCGAGCCCTGGGGGACGCCACTAGTGACTGGCCTCCAACTGGACTTGGCTCCATTCACCACGACTCTTTGGGCCCGGCTATCCAGCCAGTTTCTAACCCAACGAAGCGTGCGCCAGTCCAAGCCAAGAGCAGCCAGTTTCTTGAGGAGAATGCTGTGGGAGACGGTGTCAAAAGCCTTGCTGAAGTCAAGGTAGACCACATCCACAGCCTTTCCCTCATCCACCCAGCGCGTCACTCTGTCATAGAAGGAGATCAGGTTCGTCAGGCATGACCTGCCTTTCATAAAGCCATGCTGACTGGGCCTGATCGCCTGCTTCCCCTGCAAGTGCTGCATGATGACTCTCAGGAGGATCTGCTCCATGAGCTTTCCTGGCACTGAGGTCAAACTGACAGGCCTGTAGTTTCCTGGGTCTGCCCTCCGGCCCTTCTTGTAGATGGGCGTCACGTTTGCTAGCCGCCAGTCGATTGGGACCTCCCCCGATAGCCAGGACTGTTGATAAATGATGGACAGTGGCTTGGCCAGCTCCTCTGCCAGTTCCCTCAGTACCCTTGGGTGGATCCCATCTGGCCCCATCGACTTGTGCACATCTAAGTGCCGTAGTAGGTCACCAACCAGTTCTTCATGGATAATGAGGGCCACATCCTGCTCCCCATCCCCTTCCACCAGCTCAGGGTACTGGGTATCCAGAGAACATCCGGTATTGCCGCTAAAGACTGAGGCAAAGAAGGCATTGAGCACCTCCGCCTTTTCCTCATCTCTTGTAACTAAGTTTCCCCCCGCATCCAGTAAAGGATGGAGATTCTCCTTAGTCCTCCTTTTTGTGTTGATGTATTTATAGAAACGTTTTTTGTTATCTTTAACGGCAGTAGCCAGATTGAGCTCCAGATGAGCTTTGGCCTTCCTAATTTTGTCCCTGCACAGCCTCGCTACTTCTTTAAAGTCCTCCTTAGTGGCCTGCCCACTTTTCCAAAGCTTATAAACCCTCTTTTTCCTCCTAAGATCAAGCCACAATTCTCTGTTGAGCCAGGCCGGTCTTCTTCCCCGCCAGCTCGTCTTTGGGCACGTGGGAACAGACCGTTCCTGCGCCATTAAGACTTCCCTCTTGAAGAGCGCCCAGCCTTCCTGGACCCCTCTGCCCTTCAGAACCGCCTCCCAAGGGACTCCACCAACCAATGTCCTGAGCAGCTCAAAGTCAGCCCTCCGAAAGTCCAATACAGCGGTTTTACTGGTCCCCTTCCTGACCTCGCCAAGAATAGTGAACTCCACCATTGCGTGGTCACTCTGCCCTAGACAGCTCCCGACGATCACGTCCTCCACCAGTCCTTCTCTGTTTGTGAAGAGAAGGTCTAGCGGGGCACCTCCCCTGGTAGGCTCACTAACCAGCTGTGTCAGGAAGCTATCTTCCACGCTCTCCAGAAACCTCCTAGACTGCTTTCTCAGGGCTGTGTTGTGCTTCCAGGATATGTCAGGGAAGTTGAAGTCCCCCACGAGTACAAGAGCTGATGATTTTGCAACCTCTGTCAGCTGCCTGTAGAATTCCTCATCCGTCTCCTCATCCTGGTTCGGCGGTCTATAGCAGACCCCGACCAGGACACTAGCCTTGTTGTCCCTGCCGATCCTAACCCAAAGGGACTCGACCTTGTCATTCCCAACCTCGAGTTCTACAGCCTCGAAAGACTCTCTAATATAGAGAGCCACACCACCACCCCTTCTATGCTGCCTGTCCCTTCTATAGAGCTTATAGCCAGGCATTGCAGCACTCCAGTCATGAGACTGGTCCCACCACGTCTCCGTGATGGCAACCAAGTCGTAGCCTGCCTGCCGCACGATGGCTTCCAGCTCCTCCTGTTTGTTACCCATGCTGCGTGCATTGGTGTAGATGCACTTCAGCTGGGCCATTGCCTTATCCTCCGGCCTTGCCATTGTTCCCCCTGGCACAGCCCCAACAATCCTAGCCTCAGCCCCATCCCCCTTCCTACCTAGTTTAAAGCCCTCTCAATGAGCCCTGCCAGTTCCTGGCCCAGGATCCTTTTTCCCCTAAAAGATAGGGACCCGTCTGCGGCCATCAGGCCAGGTGCTGAGTAAAGTGCCCCATGATCAAAAAACCCAAGATTTCTGCGTTGGCACCAGCCCCGGAGCCACGTGTTTAACAGGTGGGCTTTCCGTGTCCTCTCTGAACTCCTCCCTGCCACCATAGGGATGGACGAAAACACCACCTGCACTCCCGCTCCATCCACTAACCGACCCAGCCCCCTAAAGTCCCTTTTGATAGCCTTGAGGCTTCTCTCTTCGATGTTATCACTGCCCGCCTGGACTATCAAAAGGGGGTAATAGTCAGAGGGGCGTACCAGGTTAGGAAGCTTCCTGGCAACGTCCCTGACCCTGGCCCCAGGGAGACAGCAGACTTCCCTATGGGTAGGGTCCGGCCGACAAATAGGGCCCTCTGTTCCCCTAAGAATCGAGTCACCAACAACAATAACCCTCCTGTCTTTTTTGGTGGAGGCAGTCCTGAGGCGCGGAGTCGACCTCCTCGCTCCAGGCATCCTCCTGGGAACATTTGCTACCTCTTCCTCACACACCGGCCTCTCAATCTCTAGGGCCTCAAACCTGTTGTGTAAGGGCACCTGGGAAGGTGGGGCCGGAAGGGGAGAGCATCGCCTGCGATGTCGAGCAGGGACCTGTTTCCATTCCTCCTCAGCTCCCAGATCCCCTCCCTCTGCCCGACGGGGACAGGGCAGGGGGTCCGCCCCCATTTGGGGAGTCTCACCTCGGCACCTCCCCTTGAGACCCTGCAGGGAGTTACTCCAGAAGTCTATCTCCCGCTCACACTCCCTGATGGCCCTCAACCTCTCCACCTCCTCCTTGAGCTCCGCCACCATGCGGACCAGGTCATCCACCTGCTCGCACCTCACGCACGCAGTTTCTCTGCCTCCCGCCGATGGCAGCAAGAGGCTCAGACACTCCTTGCATCCGGTGACCTGAACTGCGGCATTTTTTAACGGGTAGTCGGTCTGCGTGTGCACCGACTTTCTGGAGAGCGCGCCGTGCCTGGTGGCGACCATTATCGCCTAGTTACGGCTGTTGTTAACGAGGTGTTGTTTGTGTGTAGGGGGAGCGCTCTGCCCTTCCTGCGCGCCCTGCCTGCGCGAACTGCCGCGCTAACTGCCGCGCCACTCCCTCTGACGCGCCACGCCCTGTTTGCCCGCCCTGTTCGCCGCGCTCCTGGTCGCTCGCGCTCCCTAGGGGCTGCTTTTGAAGGGCTGGGGAGGGGGCGCTGCTGGCTCCGCCTTCGCCTCGTCAGCCTCCCTCACGAGGGCTGCCGGGTCCTGGCGGCTCCCTCTAGTAGGCTCGATGCCGGACAAAAATTAGCCCTGCCTGGCCCGATCCCCCGCTCCGCTGCAGAACGCGTCTGCCCCGGAGCCGATCGCCTCGGCAAATGGCAGTGAAATGGCGGTGGGTCCCGATTTAAATAGCCCGCCGCTGACGCTGCTGGCTCCGCCTTCGCCTCGTCAGCCTCCCTCACGAGGGCTGCCGGGTCCTGGCGGCTCCCTCTAGTAGGCTCGATGCCGGACAAAAATTAGCCCTGCCTGGCCCGATCCCCCGCTCCGCTGCAGAACGCGTCTGCCCCGGAGCCGATCGCCTCGGCAAATGGCAGTGAAATGGCGGTGGGTCCCGATTTAAATAGCCCGCCGCTGACGCTGCTGGCTCCGCCTTCGCCTCGTCAGCCTCCCTCACGAGGGCTGCCGGGTCCTGGCGGCTCCCTCTAGTAGGCTCGATGCCGGACAAAAATTAGCCCTGCCTGGCCCGATCCCCCGCTCCGCTGCAGAACGCGTCTGCCCCGGAGCCGATCGCCTCGGCAAATGGCAGTGAAATGGCGGTGGGTCCCGATTTAAATAGCCCGCCGCTGACGCTGCTGGCTCCGCCTTCGCCTCGTCAGCCTCCCTCACGAGGGCTGCCGGGTCCTGGCGGCTCCCTCTAGTAGGCTCGATGCCGGACAAAAATTAGCCCTGCCTGGCCCGATCCCCCGCTCCGCTGCAGAAAGCGTCTGCCCCGGAGCCGATCGCCTCGGTTTTGTTGGGTTCTTGTTTGTCATTATGTTAAATAGGAGTGGATTGTGGGTTTTGGAGAACATCAGGTAGGTTTAGGGTGTCTTTGTGGTGGATCTATGGTTTTGGGGGATTTTCTTCCAGTTTTGGTGGTGATGCCGTTCTTGTTTGGGGTGTTTTTGACGTTTTTTGGGGTCTCTGTTGGGTTCTGTTGGGTTCTCGTTGGTCATCGTGTTGGAAAAGGGTAAATTGTGGTTTTTGGAGAACATCAGGTAGGTTTAGGGTGTCTTTGGGGTGGATGTATGGTTTTGGGGGATTTTCTTCCAGTTTTGGGGGTGATGCCGTTCTTGTTTGGGGTGTTTTTGACGTGTTTTGGTGTCTCCATTAGGTTTTGTTGGGTTCTTGTTTGTCATTATGTTAAATAGGTGTGGATTGTGGGTTTTGGAGAACATCAGGTAGGTTTAGGGTGTCTTTGGGGTGGATCTATGGTTTTGGGGGATTTTCTTCCAGTTTTGGTGGTGATGCCGTTCTTGTTTGGGGTGTTTTTGACGTTTTTTGGGGTCTCCGTTGGGTTTTGTTGGGTTCTCGTTGGTTATCATGGTGGAAAAGGGTAAATTGTGGGTTTTGGAGAACATCAGGTAGGTTTAGGGTGTCTTTGTGGTGGATCTATGGTTTTGGGGGATTTTCTTCCAGTTTTGGGGGTGATGCCGATATTTTTTGGGGTGTTTTTTACGTGTTTTGGGGTCTCCATTAGGTTTTGTTGGGTTCTTGTTTGTCATTATGTTAAATAGGAGTGGATTGTGGGTTTTGGAGAACATCAGGTAGTTTTAGGGTGGTTTTGGGGTGGATCTATGGTTTTGGGGGATTTTCTTCCAGTTTTGGTGGTGATGCCGTTCTTGTTTGGGGTGTTTTTGATGTTTTTTGGGGTCTCTGTTGGGTTCTGTTGGGTTCTCGTTGGTCATCGTGTTGGAAAAGGGTAAATTGTGGTTTTTGGAGAACATCAGGTAGGTTTAGGGTGTCTTTGGGGTGGATGTATGGTTTTGGGGGATTTTCTTCCAGTTTTGGTGGTGATGCCGTTCTTGTTTGGGGTGTTTTTGACGTTTTTTGGGGTCTCTGTTGGGTTCTGTTGGGTTCTCGTTGGTCATCGTGTTGGAAAAGGGTAAATTGTCGGTTTTGGAGAACATCAGGTAGGTTTAGGGTGTCTTTGGGGTGGATCTATGGTTTTGGGGGATTTTCTTCCAGTTTTGGTGGTGATGCCGTTCTTGTTTGGGGTGTTTTTGACGTTTTTTGGGGTCTCCGTTGGGTTTTGTTGGGTTCTCGTTGGTTATCATGGTGGAAAAGGGTAAATTGTGGGTTTTGGAGAAAATCAGGTAGGTTTAGGGTGTCTTTGGGGTGGATCTATGGTTTTGGGGGATTTTCTCTCAGTTTTGGGGGTGATGCCGATATTTTTTGGGGTGTTTTTTACGTGTTTTGGTGTCTCCATTAGGTTTTGTTGGGTTCTTGTTTGTCATTATGTTAAATAGGAGTGGATTGTGGGTTTTGGAGAACATCAGGTAGGTTTAGGGTGGTTTTGGGGTGGATCTATGGTTTTGGGGGATTTTCTTCCAGTTTTGGTGGTGATGCCGTTCTTGTTTGGGGTGTTTTTGACGTTTTTTGGGGTCTCTGTTGGGTTCTGTTGGGTTCTCGTTGGTCATCGTGTTGGAAAAGGGTAAATTGTGGTTTTTGGAGAACATCAGGTAGGTTTAGGGTGTCTTTGGGGTGGATGTATGGTTTTGGGGGATTTTCTTCCAGTTTTGGGGGTGATGCCGTTCTTGTTTGGGGTGTTTTTGACGTGTTTTGGTGTCTCCATTAGGTTTTGTTGGGTTCTTGTTTGTCATTATGTTAAATAGGTGTGGATTGTGGGTTTTGGAGAACATCAGGTAGGTTTAGGGTGTCTTTGGGGTGGATCTATGGTTTTGGGGGATTTTCTTCCAGTTTTGGTGGTGATGCCGATATTTTTTGGGGTGTTTTTTACGTGTTTTGGTGTCTCCATTAGGTTTTGTTGGGTTCTTGTTTTTCATTATGTTAAATAGGAGTGGATTGTGGTTTTTGGAGAACATCAGGTAGGTTTAGGGTGTCTTTGTGGTGGATCTATGGTTTTGGGGGATTTTCTTCCAGTTTTGGTGGTGATGCCGTTCTTGTTTGGGGTGTTTTTGACGTTTTTTGGGGTCTCTGTTGGGTTCTGTTGGGTTCTCGTTGCTCATCGTGTTGGAAAAGGGTAAATTGTGGTTTTTGGAGAACATCAGGTAGGTTTAGGGTGTCTTTGTGGTGGATCTATGGTTTTGGGGGATTTTCTTCCAGTTTTGGGGGTGATGCCGTTCTTGTTTGGGGTGTTTTTGACGTGTTTTGGTGTCTCCATTAGGTTTTGTTGGGTTCTTGTTTGTCATTATGTTAAATAGGTGTGGATTGTGGGTTTTGGAGAACATCAGGTAGGTTTAGGGTGTCTTTGGGGTGGATCTATGGTTTTGGGGGATTTTCTTCCAGTTTTGGTGGTGATGCCGTTCTTGTTTGGGGTGTTTTTGACGTTTTTTGGGGTCTCCGTTGGGTTTTGTTGGGTTCTCGTTGGTTATCATGGTGGAAAAGGGTAAATTGTGGTTTTTGGAGAAAATCAGGTAGGTTTAGGGTGTCTTTGTGGTGGATCTATGGTTTTGGGGGATTTTCTTCCAGTTTTGGTGGTGATGCCGATATTTTTTGGGGTGTTTTTTACGTGTTTTGGGGTCTCCATTAGGTTTTGTTGGGTTCTTGTTTGTCATTATGTTAAATAGGAGTGGATTGTGGGTTTTGGAGAACATCAGGTAGGTTTAGGGTGGTTTTGGGGTGGATCTATGGTTTTGGGGGATTTTCTTCCAGTTTTGGTGGTGATGCCGTTCTTGTTTGGGGTGTTTTTGACGTTTTTTGGGGTCTCTGTTGGGTTCTGTTGGGTTCTCGTTGGTCATCGTGTTGGAAAAGGGTAAATTGTGGTTTTTGGAGAACATCAGGTAGGTTTAGGGTGTCTTTGGGGTGGATGTATGGTTTTGGGGGATTTTCTTCCAGTTTTGGGGGTGATGCCGTTCTTGTTTGGGGTGTTTTTGACGTGTTTTGGTGTCTCCATTAGGTTTTGTTGGGTTCTTGTTTGTCATTATGTTAAATAGGTGTGGATTGTGGGTTTTGGAGAACATCAGGTAGGTTTAGGGTGTCTTTGGGGTGGATCTATGGTTTTGGGGGATTTTCTTCCAGTTTTGGTGGTGATGCCGATATTTTTTGGGGTGTTTTTTACGTGTTTTGGTGTCTCCATTAGGTTTTGTTGGGTTCTTGTTTTTCATTATGTTAAATAGGAGTGGATTGTGGTTTTTGGAGAACATCAGGTAGGTTTAGGGTGTCTTTGTGGTGGATCTATGGTTTTGGGGGATTTTCTTCCAGTTTTGGTGGTGATGCCGTTCTTGTTTGGGGTGTTTTTGACGTTTTTTGGGGTCTCTGTTGGGTTCTGTTGGGTTCTCGTTGGTCATCGTGTTGGAAAAGGGTAAATTGTGGTTTTTGGAGAACATCAGGTAGGTTTAGGGTGTCTTTGTGGTGGATCTATGGTTTTGGGGGATTTTCTTCCAGTTTTGGGGGTGATGCCGTTCTTGTTTGGGGTGTTTTTGACGTGTTTTGGTGTCTCCATTAGGTTTTGTTGGGTTCTTGTTTGTCATTATGTTAAATAGGTGTGGATTGTGGGTTTTGGAGAACATCAGGTAGGTTTAGGGTGTCTTTGGGGTGGATCTATGGTTTTGGGGGATTTTCTTCCAGTTTTGGTGGTGATGCCGTTCTTGTTTGGGGTGTTTTTGACGTTTTTTGGGGTCTCCGTTGGGTTTTGTTGGGTTCTCGTTGGTTATCATGGTGGAAAAGGGTAAATTGTGGGTTTTGGAGAAAATCAGGTAGGTTTAGGGTGTCTTTGTGGTGGATCTATGGTTTTGGGGGATTTTCTTCCAGTTTTGGTGGTGATGCCGTTATTTTTTGGGGTGTTTTTTACGTGTTTTGGGGTCTCCATTAGGTTTTGTTGGGTTCTTGTTTGTCATTATGTTAAATAGGAGTGGATTGTGGGTTTTGGAGAACATCAGGTAGGTTTAGGGTGGTTTTGGGGTGGATCTATGGTTTTGGGGGATTTTCTTCCAGTTTTGGGGGTGATGCCGTTCTTGTTTGGGGTGTTTTTGACGTTTTTTGGGGTCTCTGTTGGGTTCTGTTGGGTTCTCGTTGGTCATCGTGTTGGAAAAGGGTAAATTGTGGTTTTTGGAGAACATCAGGTAGGTTTAGGGTGTCTTTGGGGTGGATCTATGGTTTTGGGGGATTTTCTTCCAGTTTTGGGGGTGATGCCGATATTTTTTGGGGTGTTTTTGACGTGTTTTGGGGTCTCCATTAGGTTTTGTTGGGTTCTTGTTTGTCATTATGTTAAATAGGTGTGGATTGTGGGTTTTGGAGAACATCAGGTAGGTTTAGGGTGTCTTTGGGGTGGATCTATGGTTTTGGGGGATTTTCTTCCAGTTTTGGTGGTGATGCCGTTCTTGTTTGGGGTGTTTTTGACGTTTTTTGGGGTCTCCGTTGGGTTTTGTTGGGTTCTCGTTGGTTATCATGGTGGAAAAGGGTAAATTGTGGTTTTTGGAGAAAATCAGGTAGGTTTAGGGTGTCTTTGTGGTGGATCTATGGTTTTGGGGGATTTTCTTCCAGTTTTGGTGGTGATGCCGATATTTTTTGGGGTGTTTTTTACGTGTTTTGGGGTCTCCATTAGGTTTTGTTGGGTTCTTGTTTGTCATTATGTTAAATAGGAGTGGATTGTGGGTTTTGGAGAACATCAGGTAGGTTTAGGGTGGTTTTGGGGTGGATCTATGGTTTTGGGGGATTTTCTTCCAGTTTTGGTGGTGATGCCGTTCTTGTTTGGGGTGTTTTTGACGTTTTTTGGGGTCTCTGTTGGGTTCTGTTGGGTTCTCGTTGGTCATCGTGTTGGAAAAGGGTAAATTGTGGTTTTTGGAGAACATCAGGTAGGTTTAGGGTGTCTTTGGGGTGGATGTATGGTTTTGGGGGATTTTCTTCCAGTTTTGGGGGTGATGCCGTTCTTGTTTGGGGTGTTTTTGACGTGTTTTGGTGTCTCCATTAGGTTTTGTTGGGTTCTTGTTTGTCATTATGTTAAATAGGTGTGGATTGTGGGTTTTGGAGAACATCAGGTAGGTTTAGGGTGTCTTTGGGGTGGATCTATGGTTTTGGGGGATTTTCTTCCAGTTTTGGTGGTGATGCCGATATTTTTTGGGGTGTTTTTTACGTGTTTTGGTGTCTCCATTAGGTTTTGTTGGGTTCTTGTTTTTCATTATGTTAAATAGGAGTGGATTGTGGTTTTTGGAGAACATCAGGTAGGTTTAGGGTGTCTTTGTGGTGGATCTATGGTTTTGGGGGATTTTCTTCCAGTTTTGGTGGTGATGCCGTTCTTGTTTGGGGTGTTTTTGACGTTTTTTGGGGTCTCTGTTGGGTTCTGTTGGGTTCTCGTTGGTCATCGTGTTGGAAAAGGGTAAATTGTGGTTTTTGGAGAACATCAGGTAGGTTTAGGGTGTCTTTGTGGTGGATCTATGGTTTTGGGGGATTTTCTTCCAGTTTTGGGGGTGATGCCGTTCTTGTTTGGGGTGTTTTTGACGTGTTTTGGTGTCTCCATTAGGTTTTGTTGGGTTCTTGTTTGTCATTATGTTAAATAGGTGTGGATTGTGGGTTTTGGAGAACATCAGGTAGGTTTAGGGTGTCTTTGGGGTGGATCTATGGTTTTGGGGGATTTTCTTCCAGTTTTGGTGGTGATGCCGTTCTTGTTTGGGGTGTTTTTGACGTTTTTTGGGGTCTCCGTTGGGTTTTGTTGGGTTCTCGTTGGTTATCATGGTGGAAAAGGGTAAATTGTGGGTTTTGGAGAAAATCAGGTAGGTTTAGGGTGTCTTTGTGGTGGATCTATGGTTTTGGGGGATTTTCTTCCAGTTTTGGTGGTGATGCCGTTATTTTTTGGGGTGTTTTTTACGTGTTTTGGGGTCTCCATTAGGTTTTGTTGGGTTCTTGTTTGTCATTATGTTAAATAGGAGTGGATTGTGGGTTTTGGAGAACATCAGGTAGGTTTAGGGTGGTTTTGGGGTGGATCTATGGTTTTGGGGGATTTTCTTCCAGTTTTGGGGGTGATGCCGTTCTTGTTTGGGGTGTTTTTGACGTTTTTTGGGGTCTCTGTTGGGTTCTGTTGGGTTCTCGTTGGTCATCGTGTTGGAAAAGGGTAAATTGTGGTTTTTGGAGAACATCAGGTAGGTTTAGGGTGTCTTTGGGGTGGATCTATGGTTTTGGGGGATTTTCTTCCAGTTTTGGGGGTGATGCCGATATTTTTTGGGGTGTTTTTTACGTGTTTTGGGGTCTCCATTAGGTTTTGTTGGGTTCTTGTTTGTCATTATGTTAAATAGGTGTGGATTGTGGGTTTTGGAGAACATCAGGTAGGTTTAGGGTGTCTTTGGGGTGGATCTATGGTTTTGGGGGATTTTCTTCCAGTTTTGGTGGTGATGCCGATATTTTTTGGGGTGTTTTTTACGTGTTTTGGTGTCTCCATTAGGTTTTGTTGGGTTCTTGTTTTTCATTATGTTAAATAGGAGTGGATTGTGGTTTTTGGAGAACATCAGGTAGGTTTAGGGTGTCTTTGTGGTGGATCTATGGTTTTGGGGGATTTTCTTCCAGTTTTGGTGGTGATGCCGTTCTTGTTTGGGGTGTTTTTGACGTTTTTTGGGGTCTCTGTTGGGTTCTGTTGGGTTCTCGTTGGTCATCGTGTTGGAAAAGGGTAAATTGTGGTTTTTGGAGAACATCAGGTAGGTTTAGGGTGTCTTTGGGGTGGATCTATGGTTTTGGGGGATTTTCTTCCAGTTTTGGGGGTGATGCCGTTCTTGTTTGGGGTGTTTTTGACGTGTTTTGGTGTCTCCATTAGGTTTTGTTGGGTTCTTGTTTGTCATTATGTTAAATAGGTGTGGATTGTGGGTTTTGGAGAACATCAGGTAGGTTTAGGGTGTCTTTGGGGTGGATCTATGGTTTTGGGGGATTTTCTTCCAGTTTTGGTGGTGATGCCGTTCTTGTTTGGGGTGTTTTTGACGTTTTTTGGGGTCTCCGTTGGGTTTTGTTGGGTTCTCGTTGGTTATCATGGTGGAAAAGGGTAAATTGTGGGTTTTGGAGAAAATCAGGTAGGTTTAGGGTGTCTTTGTGGTGGATCTATGGTTTTGGGGGATTTTCTTCCAGTTTTGGTGGTGATGCCGTTATTTTTTGGGGTGTTTTTTACGTGTTTTGGGGTCTCCATTAGGTTTTGTTGGGTTCTTGTTTGTCATTATGTTAAATAGGAGTGGATTGTGGGTTTTGGAGAACATCAGGTAGGTTTAGGGTGGTTTTGGGGTGGATCTATGGTTTTGGGGGATTTTCTTCCAGTTTTGGTGGTGATGCCGTTCTTGTTTGGGGTGTTTTTGACGTTTTTTGGGGTCTCTGTTGGGTTCTGTTGGGTTCTCGTTGGTCATCGTGTTGGAAAGAGTAAATTGTGGTTTTTGGAGAACATCAGGTAGGTTTAGGGTGTCTTTGGGGTGGATCTATGGTTTTGGGGGATTTTCTTCCAGTTTTGGGGGTGATGCCGATATTTTTTGGGGTGTTTTTTACGTGTTTTGGGGTCTCCATTAGGTTTTGTTGGGTTCTTGTTTGTCATTATGTTAAATAGGTGTGGATTGTGGGTTTTGGAGAACATCAGGTAGGTTTAGGGTGGTTTTGGGGTGGATCTATGGTTTTGGGGGATTTTCTTCCAGTTTTGGTGGTGATGCCGATATTTTTTGGGGTGTTTTTTACGTGTTTTGGTGTCTCCATTAGGTTTTGTTGGGTTCTTGTTTTTCATTATGTTAAATAGGAGTGGATTGTGGTTTTTGGAGAACATCAGGTAGGTTTAGGGTGTCTTTGTGGTGGATCTATGGTTTTGGGGGATTTTCTTCCAGTTTTGGTGGTGATGCCGTTCTTGTTTGGGGTGTTTTTGACGTTTTTTGGGGTCTCTGTTGGGTTCTGTTGGGTTCTCGTTGGTCATCGTGTTGGAAAAGGGTAAATTGTGGTTTTTGGAGAACATCAGGTAGGTTTAGGGTGTCTTTGGGGTGGATCTATGGTTTTGGGGGATTTTCTTCCAGTTTTGGGGGTGATGCCGTTCTTGTTTGGGGTGTTTTTGACGTGTTTTGGTGTCTCCATTAGGTTTTGTTGGGTTCTTGTTTGTCATTATGTTAAATAGGTGTGGATTGTGGGTTTTGGAGAACATCAGGTAGGTTTAGGGTGTCTTTGGGGTGGATCTATGGTTTTGGGGGATTTTCTTCCAGTTTTGGTGGTGATGCCGTTCTTGTTTGGGGTGTTTTTGACGTTTTTTGGGGTCTCCGTTGGGTTTTGTTGGGTTCTCGTTGGTTATCATGGTGGAAAAGGGTAAATTGTGGGTTTTGGAGAAAATCAGGTAGGTTTAGGGTGTCTTTGTGGTGGATCTATGGTTTTGGGGGATTTTCTTCCAGTTTTGGTGGTGATGCCGTTATTTTTTGGGGTGTTTTTTACGTGTTTTGGGGTCTCCATTAGGTTTTGTTGGGTTCTTGTTTGTCATTATGTTAAATAGGAGTGGATTGTGGGTTTTGGAGAACATCAGGTAGGTTTAGGGTGGTTTTGGGGTGGATCTATGGTTTTGGGGGATTTTCTTCCAGTTTTGGGGGTGATGCCGTTCTTGTTTGGGGTGTTTTTGACGTTTTTTGGGGTCTCTGTTGGGTTCTGTTGGGTTCTCGTTGGTCATCGTGTTGGAAAGAGTAAATTGTGGTTTTTGGAGAACATCAGGTAGGTTTAGGGTGTCTTTGGGGTGGATCTATGGTTTTGGGGGATTTTCTTCCAGTTTTGGGGGTGATGCCGTTCTTGTTTGGGGGATTTTTGACGTGTTTTGGTGTCTCCATTAGGTTTTGTTGGGTTCTTGTTTGTCATTATGTTAAATAGGTGTGGATTGTGGGTTTTGGAGAACATCAGGTAGGTTTAGGGTGTCTTTGGGGTGGATCTATGGTTTTGGGGGATTTTCTTCCAGTTTTGGTGGTGATGCCGTTCTTGTTTGGGGTGTTTTTGACGTTTTTTGGGGTCTCCGTTGGGTTTTGTTGGGTTCTCGTTGGTTATCATGGTGGAAAAGGGTAAATTGTGGGTTTTGGAGAACATCAGGTAGGTTTAGGGTGTCTTTGTGGTGGATCTATGGTTTTGGGGGATTTTCTTCCAGTTTTGGTGGTGATGCCGATATTTTTTGGGGTGTTTTTTACGTGTTTTGGTGTCTCCATTAGGTTTTCACAGAATCACAGAATTTTCTAGGTTGGAAGAGACCTCAAGGTCATCGAGTCCAACCTCCAACCTAACGCTAACAGCCCTCCACTAAACCATATCCCTAAGCTGTACATCTAAGCGTCTTTTGAAGACTTCCAGGGATGGTGACTCCACCACTTCCCTGGGCAGCCTGTTCCAATGCCTCACAACCCTTTCTGTAAAGAAGTTCTTCCTAACATCTAACCTAAAACTCCCCTGGCTCAACTTAAGCCCATTCCCCCTCGTCCTGTCACCAGGCACGTGGGAGAACAGGCCAACCCCCACCTCTCTACAGCCTCCTTTAAGGTATCTGTAAAGAGCAATAAGGTCACCCCTGAGCCTCCTCTTCTCCAGGCTGAACAAGCCCAGCTCCCTCAGTCGCTCCTCGTAGGACTTGTTCTCCAGGCCCCTCACCAGCTTCGTCGCCCTTCTCTGCACCCGCTCAAGCACCTCGATGTCCTTCTTGTAGCGAGGGGCCCAAAACTGAACACAGTACTCGAGGTGCGGCCTCACCAGAGCCGAGTACAGGGGGACGATCACCTCCCTAGCCCTGCTGGTCACGCTGTTCCTAATACAAGCCAGGATGCCGTTGGCCTTCTTGGCCACCTGAGCACACTGCTGGCTCATATTCAGCCGACTGTCCACCATCACTCCCAGGTCCTTCTCTGCCTGGCAGCTTTCCAACCATTCCTCTCCCAGCCTGTAGCTCTGCTTGGGGTTATTGCGCCCCAGGTGCAGGACCCGGCACTTGGCCTTGTTAAACTTCATGCAGTTGACCTCAGCCCATCGGTCCAGCCTATCCAGATCCTCCTGCAGAGCTTTCCTACCCTCAAGCAGATCGACACACGCACCTAACTTGGTGTCATCTGCGAACTTACTGAGGGTGCACTCGATGCCCTCGTCCAGATCATCGATGAAGATATTAAAGAGGACCGGCCCCAGCACCGAGCCCTGGGGGACGCCACTAGTGACTGGCCTCCAACTGGACTTGGCTCCATTCACCACGACTCTTTGGGCCCGGCTATCCAGCCAGTTTCTAACCCAACGAAGCGTGCGCCAGTCCAAGCCAAGAGCAGCCAGTTTCTTGAGGAGAATGCTGTGGGAGACGGTGTCAAAAGCCTTGCTGAAGTCAAGGTAGACCACATCCACAGCCTTTCCCTCATCCACCCAGCGCGTCACTCTGTCATAGAAGGAGATCAGGTTCGTCAGGCATGACCTGCCTTTCATAAAGCCATGCTGACTGGGCCTGATCGCCTGCTTCCCCTGCAAGTGCTGCATGATGACTCTCAGGAGGATCTGCTCCATGAGCTTTCCTGGCACTGAGGTCAAACTGACAGGCCTGTAGTTTCCTGGGTCTGCCCTCCGGCCCTTCTTGTAGATGGGCGTCACGTTTGCTAGCCGCCAGTCGATTGGGACCTCCCCCGATAGCCAGGACTGTTGATAAATGATGGACAGTGGCTTGGCCAGCTCCTCTGCCAGTTCCCTCAGTACCCTTGGGTGGATCCCATCTGGCCCCATCGACTTGTGCACATCTAAGTGCCGTAGTAGGTCACCAACCAGTTCTTCATGGATAATGAGGGCCACATCCTGCTCCCCATCCCCTTCCACCAGCTCAGGGTACTGGGTATCCAGAGAACATCCGGTATTGCCGCTAAAGACTGAGGCAAAGAAGGCATTGAGCACCTCCGCCTTTTCCTCATCTCTTGTAACTAAGTTTCCCCCCGCATCCAGTAAAGGATGGAGATTCTCCTTAGTCCTCCTTTTTGTGTTGATGTATTTATAGAAACGTTTTTTGTTATCTTTAACGGCAGTAGCCAGATTGAGCTCCAGATGAGCTTTGGCCTTCCTAATTTTGTCCCTGCACAGCCTCGCTACTTCTTTAAAGTCCTCCTTAGTGGCCTGCCCACTTTTCCAAAGCTTATAAACCCTCTTTTTCCTCCTAAGATCAAGCCACAATTCTCTGTTGAGCCAGGCCGGTCTTCTTCCCCGCCAGCTCGTCTTTGGGCACGTGGGAACAGACCGTTCCTGCGCCATTAAGACTTCCCTCTTGAAGAGCGCCCAGCCTTCCTGGACCCCTCTGCCCTTCAGAACCGCCTCCCAAGGGACTCCACCAACCAATGTCCTGAGCAGCTCAAAGTCAGCCCTCCGAAAGTCCAATACAGCGGTTTTACTGGTCCCCTTCCTGACCTCGCCAAGAATAGTGAACTCCACCATTGCGTGGTCACTCTGCCCTAGACAGCTCCCGACGATCACGTCCTCCACCAGTCCTTCTCTGTTTGTGAAGAGAAGGTCTAGCGGGGCACCTCCCCTGGTAGGCTCACTAACCAGCTGTGTCAGGAAGCTATCTTCCACGCTCTCCAGAAACCTCCTAGACTGCTTTCTCAGGGCTGTGTTGTGCTTCCAGGATATGTCAGGGAAGTTGAAGTCCCCCACGAGTACAAGAGCTGATGATTTTGCAACCTCTGTCAGCTGCCTGTAGAATTCCTCATCCGTCTCCTCATCCTGGTTCGGCGGTCTATAGCAGACCCCGACCAGGACACTAGCCTTGTTGTCCCTGCCGATCCTAACCCAAAGGGACTCGACCTTGTCATTCCCAACCTCGAGTTCTACAGCCTCGAAAGACTCTCTAATATAGAGAGCCACACCACCACCCCTTCTATGCTGCCTGTCCCTTCTATAGAGCTTATAGCCAGGCATTGCAGCACTCCAGTCATGAGACTGGTCCCACCACGTCTCCGTGATGGCAACCAAGTCGTAGCCTGCCTGCCGCACGATGGCTTCCAGCTCCTCCTGTTTGTTACCCATGCTGCGTGCATTGGTGTAGATGCACTTCAGCTGGGCCATTGCCTTATCCTCCGGCCTTGCCATTGTTCCCCCTGGCACAGCCCCAACAATCCTAGCCTCAGCCCCATCCCCCTTCCTACCTAGTTTAAAGCCCTCTCAATGAGCCCTGCCAGTTCCTGGCCCAGGATCCTTTTTCCCCTAAAAGATAGGGACCCGTCTGCGGCCATCAGGCCAGGTGCTGAGTAAAGTGCCCCATGATCAAAAAACCCAAGATTTCTGCGTTGGCACCAGCCCCGGAGCCACGTGTTTAACAGGTGGGCTTTCCGTGTCCTCTCTGAACTCCTCCCTGCCACCATAGGGATGGACGAAAACACCACCTGCACTCCCGCTCCATCCACTAACCGACCCAGCCCCCTAAAGTCCCTTTTGATAGCCTTGAGGCTTCTCTCTTCGATGTTATCACTGCCCGCCTGGACTATCAAAAGGGGGTAATAGTCAGAGGGGCGTACCAGGTTAGGAAGCTTCCTGGCAACGTCCCTGACCCTGGCCCCAGGGAGACAGCAGACTTCCCTATGGGTAGGGTCCGGCCGACAAATAGGGCCCTCTGTTCCCCTAAGAATCGAGTCACCAACAACAATAACCCTCCTGTCTTTTTTGGTGGAGGCAGTCCTGAGGCGCGGAGTCGACCTCCTCGCTCCAGGCATCCTCCTGGGAACATTTGCTACCTCTTCCTCACACACCGGCCTCTCAATCTCTAGGGCCTCAAACCTGTTGTGTAAGGGCACCTGGGAAGGTGGGGCCGGAAGGGGAGAGCATCGCCTGCGATGTCGAGCAGGGACCTGTTTCCATTCCTCCTCAGCTCCCAGATCCCCTCCCTCTGCCCGACGGGGACAGGGCAGGGGGTCCGCCCCCATTTGGGGAGTCTCACCTCGGCACCTCCCCTTGAGACCCTGCAGGGAGTTACTCCAGAAGTCTATCTCCCGCTCACACTCCCTGATGGCCCTCAACCTCTCCACCTCCTCCTTGAGCTCCGCCACCATGCGGACCAGGTCATCCACCTGCTCGCACCTCACGCACGCAGTTTCTCTGCCTCCCGCCGATGGCAGCAAGAGGCTCAGACACTCCTTGCATCCGGTGACCTGAACTGCGGCATTTTTTAACGGGTAGTCGGTCTGCGTGTGCACCGACTTTCTGGAGAGCGCGCCGTGCCTGGTGGCGACCATTATCGCCTAGTTACGGCTGTTGTTAACGAGGTGTTGTTTGTGTGTAGGGGGAGCGCTCTGCCCTTCCTGCGCGCCCTGCCTGCGCGAACTGCCGCGCTAACTGCCGCGCCACTCCCTCTGACGCGCCACGCCCTGTTTGCCCGCCCTGTTCGCCGCGCTCCTGGTCGCTCGCGCTCCCTAGGGGCTGCTTTTGAAGGGCTGGGGAGGGGGCGCTGCTGGCTCCGCCTTCGCCTCGTCAGCCTCCCTCACGAGGGCTGCCGGGTCCTGGCGGCTCCCTCTAGTAGGCTCGATGCCGGACAAAAATTAGCCCTGCCTGGCCCGATCCCCCGCTCCGCTGCAGAACGCGTCTGCCCCGGAGCCGATCGCCTCGGCAAATGGCAGTGAAATGGCGGTGGGTCCCGATTTAAATAGCCCGCCGCTGACGCTGCTGGCTCCGCCTTCGCCTCGTCAGCCTCCCTCACGAGGGCTGCCGGGTCCTGGCGGCTCCCTCTAGTAGGCTCGATGCCGGACAAAAATTAGCCCTGCCTGGCCCGATCCCCCGCTCCGCTGCAGAACGCGTCTGCCCCGGAGCCGATCGCCTCGGCAAATGGCAGTGAAATGGCGGTGGGTCCCGATTTAAATAGCCCGCCGCTGACGCTGCTGGCTCCGCCTTCGCCTCGTCAGCCTCCCTCACGAGGGCTGCCGGGTCCTGGCGGCTCCCTCTAGTAGGCTCGATGCCGGACAAAAATTAGCCCTGCCTGGCCCGATCCCCCGCTCCGCTGCAGAACGCGTCTGCCCCGGAGCCGATCGCCTCGGCAAATGGCAGTGAAATGGCGGTGGGTCCCGATTTAAATAGCCCGCCGCTGACGCTGCTGGCTCCGCCTTCGCCTCGTCAGCCTCCCTCACGAGGGCTGCCGGGTCCTGGCGGCTCCCTCTAGTAGGCTCGATGCCGGACAAAAATTAGCCCTGCCTGGCCCGATCCCCCGCTCCGCTGCAGAACGCGTCTGCCCCGGAGCCGATCGCCTCGGCAAATGGCAGTGAAATGGCGGTGGGTCCCGATTTAAATAGCCCGCCGCTGACGCTGCTGGCTCCGCCTTCGCCTCGTCAGCCTCCCTCACGAGGGCTGCCGGGTCCTGGCGGCTCCCTCTAGTAGGCTCGATGCCGGACAAAAATTAGCCCTGCCTGGCCCGATCCCCCGCTCCGCTGCAGAAAGCGTCTGCCCCGGAGCCGATCGCCTCGGTTTTGTTGGGTTCTTGTTTGTCATTATGTTAAATAGGTGTGGATTGTGGGTTTTGGAGAACATCAGGTAGGTTTAGGGTGTCTTTGGGGTGGATCTATGGTTTTGGGGGATTTTCTTCCAGTTTTGGTGGTGATGCCGTTCTTGTTTGGGGTGTTTTTGACGTTTTTTGGGGTCTCCGTTGGGTTTTGTTGGGTTCTCGTTGGTTATCATGGTGGAAAAGGGTAAATTGTGGGTTTTGGAGAACATCAGGTAGGTTTAGGGTGTCTTTGTGGTGGATGTATGGTTTTGGGGGATTTTCTTCCAGTTTTGGGGGTGATGCCGATATTTTTTGGGGTGTTTTTTACGTGTTTTGGGGTCTCCATTAGGTTTTGTTGGGTTCTTGTTTGTCATTATGTTAAATAGGAGTGGATTGTGGGTTTTGGAGAACATCAGGTAGTTTTAGGGTGGTTTTGGGGTGGATCTATGGTTTTGGGGGATTTTCTTCCAGTTTTGGTGGTGATGCCGTTCTTGTTTGGGGTGTTTTTGACGTTTTTTGGGGTCTCTGTTGGGTTCTGTTGGGTTCTCGTTGGTCATCGTGTTGGAAAAGGGTAAATTGTGGTTTTTGGAGAACATCAGGTAGGTTTAGGGTGTCTTTGGGGTGGATCTATGGTTTTGGGGGATTTTCTTCCAGTTTTGGGGGTGATGCCGTTCTTGTTTGGGGTGTTTTTGACGTGTTTTGGTGTCTCCATTAGGTTTTGTTGTGTTCTTGTTTGTCATTATGTTAAATAGGAGTGGATTGTGGGTTTTGGAGAACATCAGGTAGGTTTAGGGTGTCTTTGTGGTGGATCTATGGTTTTGGGGGATTTTCTTCCAGTTTTGGGGGTGATGCCGTTCTTGTTTGGGGTGTTTTTGACGTTTTTTGGGGTCTCCGTTGGGTTTTGTTGGGTTCTCGTTGGTTATCATGGTGGAAAAGGGTAAATTGTGGGTTTTGGAGAAGATCAGGTAGGTTTAGGGTGTCTTTGGGGTGGATCTATGGTTTTGGCGTATTTTCTTCCAGTTTTGGGGGTGATGCCGATATTTTTTGTGGTGTTTCTTACGTGTTTTGGGGTCTCCATTAGGTTTTGTTGGGTTCTTGTTTGTCATTATGTTAAATAGGAGTGGATTGTGGGTTTTGGAGAACATCAGGTAGGTTTAGGGTGGTTTTGGGGTGGATCTATGGTTTTGGGGGATTTTCTTCCAGTTTTGGTGGTGATGCCGTTCTTGTTTGGGGTGTTTTTGATGTTTTTTGGGGTCTCTGTTGGGTTCTGTTGGGTTCTCGTTGGTCATCGTGTTGGAAAAGGGTAAATTGTGGTTTTTGGAGAACATCAGGTAGGTTTAGGGTGTCTTTGTGGTGGATGTATGGTTTTGGGGGATTTTCTTCCAGTTTTGGTGGTGATGCCGTTCTTGTTTGGGGTGTTTTTGACGTTTTTTGGGGTCTCTGTTTGGTTTTGTTGGGTTCTCGTTGGTCATCGTGTTGGAAAAGGGTAAATTGTGGGTTTTGGAGAACATCAGGTAGGTTTAGGGTGTCTTTGGGGTGGATCTATGGTTTTGGGGGATTTTCTTCCAGTTTTGGGGGTGATGCCGTTCTTGTTTGGGGTGTTTTTGACGTTTTTTGGGGTCTCCGTTGGGTTTTGTTGGGTTCTCGTTGGTTATCATAGTGGAAAAGAGTAAATTGTGGGTTTTGGAGAAAATCAGGTAGGTTTAGGGTGTCTTTGGGGTGGATCTATGGTTTTGGGGGATTTTCTTCCAGTTTTGGGGGTGATGCCGATATTTTTTGGGGTGTTTTTTACGTGTTTTGGTGTCTCCATTAGGTTTTGTTGGGTTCTTGTTTGTCATTATGTTAAATAGGAGTGGATTGTGGGTTTTGGAGAACATCAGGTAGGTTTAGGGTGGTTTTGGGGTGGATCTATGGTTTTGGGGGATTTTCTTCCAGTTTTGGTGGTGATGCCGTTCTTGTTTGGGGTGTTTTTGATGTTTTTTGGGGTCTCTGTTGGGTTCTGTTGGGTTCTCGTTGGTCATCGTGTTGGAAAAGGGTAAATTGTGGTTTTTGGAGAACATCAGGTAGGTTTAGGGTGTCTTTGTGGTGGATGTATGGTTTTGGGGGATTTTCTTCCAGTTTTGGTGGTGATGCCGTTCTTGTTTGGGGTGTTTTTGACGTTTTTTGGGGTCTCTGTTTGGTTTTGTTGGGTTCTCGTTGGTCATCGTGTTGGAAAAGGGTAAATTGTGGGTTTTGGAGAACATCAGGTAGGTTTAGGGTGTCTTTGGGGTGGATCTATGGTTTTGGGGGATTTTCTTCCAGTTTTGGGGGTGATGCCGTTCTTGTTTGGGGTGTTTTTGACGTTTTTTGGGGTCTCCGTTGGGTTTTGTTGGGTTCTCGTTGGTTATCATAGTGGAAAAGAGTAAATTGTGGGTTTTGGAGAAAATCAGGTAGGTTTAGGGTGTCTTTGGGGTGGATCTATGGTTTTGGGGGATTTTCTTCCAGTTTTGGGGGTGATGCCGATATTTTTTGGGGTGTTTTTTACGTGTTTTGGTGTCTCCATTAGGTTTTGTTGGGTTCTTGTTTGTCATTATGTTAAATAGGAGTGGATTGTGGGTTTTGGAGAACATCAGGTAGGTTTAGGGTGGTTTTGGGGTGGATCTATGGTTTTGGGGGATTTTCTTCCAGTTTTGGTGGTGATGCCGTTCTTGTTTGGGGTGTTTTTGATGTTTTTTGGGGTCTCTGTTGGGTTCTGTTGGGTTCTCGTTGGTCATCGTGTTGGAAAAGGGTAAATTGTGGTTTTGGAGAACATCAGGTAGGTTTAGGGTGTCTTTGGGGTGGATGTATGGTTTTGGGGGATTTTCTTCCAGTTTTGGGGGTGATGCCGTTCTTGTTTGGGGTGTTTTTGACGTTTTTTGGGGTCTCTGTTGGGTTCTGTTGGGTTCTCGTTGGTCATCGTGTTGGAAAAGGGTAAATTGTGGGTTTTGGAGAACATCAGGTAGGTTTAGGGTGTCTTTGGGGTGGATCTATGGTTTTGGGGGATTTTCTTCCAGTTTTGGGGGTGATGCCGTTCTTGTTTGGGGTGTTTTTGACGTTTTTTGGCGTCTCCGTTGGGTTTTGTTGGGTTCTCGTTGGTTATCATAGTGGAAAAGAGTAAATTGTGGGTTTTGGAGAAAATCAGGTAGGTTTAGGGTGTCTTTGGGGTGGATCTATGGTTTTGGGGGATTTTCTCTCAGTTTTGGGGGTGATGCCGATATTTTTTGGGGTGTTTTTTACGTGTTTTGGTGTCTCCATTAGGTTTTGTTGGGTTCTTGTTTGTCATTATGTTAAATAGGAGTGGATTGTGGGTTTTGGAGAACATCAGGTAGGTTTAGGGTGGTTTTGGGGTGGATCTATGGTTTTGGGGGATTTTCTTCCAGTTTTGGTGGTGATGCCGTTCTTGTTTGGGGTGTTTTTGACGTTTTTTGGGGTCTCTGTTGGGTTCTGTTGGGTTCTTGTTGGTCATCGTGTTGGAAAAGGGTAAATTGTGGTTTTTGGAGAACATCAGGTAGGTTTAGGGTGTCTTTGTGGTGGATCTATGGTTTTGGGGGATTTTCTTCCAGTTTTGGTGGTGATGCCGTTCTTGTTTGGGGTGTTTTTGACGTTTTTTGGGGTCTCTGTTGGGTTCTGTTGGGTTCTCGTTGGTCATCGTGTTGGAAAAGGGTAAATTGTGGTTTTTGGAGAACATCAGGTAGGTTTAGGGTGTCTTTGGGGTGGATCTATGGTTTTGGGGGATTTTCTTCCAGTTTTGGTGGTGATGCCGTTCTTGTTTGGGGTGTTTTTGACGTTTTTTGGGGTCTCTGTTGGGTTCTGTTGGGTTCTCGTTGGTCATCGTGTTGGAAAAGGGTAAATTGTGGTTTTTGGAGAACATCAGGTAGGTTTAGGGTGTCTTTGGGGTGGATGTATGGTTTTGGGGGATTTTCTTCCAGTTTTGGGGGTGATGCCGTTCTTGTTTGGGGTGTTTTTGACGTGTTTTGGTGTCTCCATTAGGTTTTGTTGGGTTCTTGTTTGTCATTATGTTAAATAGGTGTGGATTGTGGGTTTTGGAGAACATCAGGTAGGTTTAGGGTGTCTTTGGGGTGGATCTATGGTTTTGGGGGATTTTCTTCCAGTTTTGGTGGTGATGCCGTTCTTGTTTGGGGTGTTTTTGACGTTTTTTGGGGTCTCCGTTGGGTTTTGTTGGGTTCTCGTTGGTTATCATGGTGGAAAAGGGTAAATTGTGGTTTTTGGAGAACATCAGGTAGGTTTAGGGTGTCTTTGGGGTGGATCTATGGTTTTGGGGGATTTTCTTCCAGTTTTGGGGGTGATGCCGTTCTTGTTTGTGGTGTTTTTGACGTGTTTTGGTGTCTCCATTAGGTTTTGTTGTGTTCTTGTTTGTCATTATGTTAAATAGGAGTGGATTGTGGTTTTTGGAGAACATCAGGTAGGTTTAGGGTGTCTTTGTGGTGGATCTATGGTTTTGGGGGATTTTCTTCCAGTTTTGGGGGTGATGCCGTTCTTGTTTGGGGTGTTTTTGACGTTTTTTGGGGTCTCCGTTGGGTTTTGTTGGGTTCTCGTTGGTTATCATGGTGGAAAAGGGTAAATTGTGGGTTTTGGAGAAGATCAGGTAGGTTTAGGGTGTCTTTGTGGTGGATCTATGGTTTTGGGGGATTTTCTTCCAGTTTTGGGGGTGATGCCGTTCTTGTTTGGGGTGTTTTTTACGTGTTTTGGGGTCTCCATTAGGTTTTGTTGGGTTCTTGTTTGTCATTATGTTAAATAGGAGTGGATTGTGGGTTTTGGCGAACATCAGGTAGTTTTAGGGTGGTTTTGGGGTGGATCTATGGTTTTGGGGGATTTTCTTCCAGTTTTGGTGGTGATGCCGTTCTTGTTTGGGGTGTTTTTGATGTTTTTTGGGGTCTCTGTTGGGTTCTGTTGGGTTCTCGTTGGTCATCGTGTTGGAAAAGGGTAAATTGTGGTTTTTGGAGAACATCAGGTAGGTTTAGGGTGTCTTTGGGGTGGATCTATGGTTTTGGGGGATTTTCTTCCAGTTTTGGGGGTGATGCCGTTCTTGTTTGGGGTGTTTTTGACGTTTTTTGGGGTCTCCGTTGGGTTTTGTTGGGTTCTCGTTGGTTATCATAGTGGAAAAGAGTAAATTGTGGGTTTTGGAGAAAATCAGGTAGGTTTAGGGTGTCTTTGGGGTGGATCTATGGTTTTGGGGGATTTTCTTCCAGTTTTGGGGGTGATGCCGATATTTTTTGGGGTGTTTTTTACGTGTTTTGGGGTCTCCATTAGGTTTTGTTGGGTTCTTGTTTGTCATTATGTTAAATAGGAGTGGATTGTGGGTTTTGGAGAACATCAGGTAGGTTTAGGGTGGTTTTGGGGTGGATCTATGGTTTTGGGGGATTTTCTTCCAGTTTTGGTGGTGATGCCGTTCTTGTTTGGGGTGTTTTTGACGTTTTTTGGGGTCTCTGTTGGGTTCTGTTGGGTTCTCGTTGGTCATCGTGTTGGAAAAGGGTAAATTGTGGTTTTTGGAGAACATCAGGTAGGTTTAGGGTGTCTTTGGGGTGGATCTATGGTTTTGGGGGATTTTCTTCCAGTTTTGGTGGTGATGCCGTTCTTGTTTGGGGTGTTTTTGACGTTTTTTGGGGTCTCTGTTGGGTTCTGTTGGGTTCTCGTTGGTCATCGTGTTGGAAAAGGGTAAATTGTGGTTTTTGGAGAACATCAGGTAGGTTTAGGGTGTCTTTGGGGTGGATCTATGGTTTTGGGGGATTTTCTTCCAGTTTTGGTGGTGATGCCGTTCTTGTTTGGGGTGTTTTTGACGTTTTTTGGGGTCTCTGTTGGGTTCTGTTGGGTTCTCGTTGGTCATCGTGTTGGAAAAGGGTAAATTGTGGTTTTTGGAGAACATCAGGTAGGTTTAGGGTGTCTTTGGGGTGGATGTATGGTTTTGGGGGATTTTCTTCCAGTTTTGGGGGTGATGCCGTTCTTGTTTGGGGTGTTTTTGACGTGTTTTGGTGTCTCCATTAGGTTTTGTTGGGTTCTTGTTTGTCATTATGTTAAATAGGTGTGGATTGTGGGTTTTGGAGAACATCAGGTAGGTTTAGGGTGTCTTTGGGGTGGATCTATGGTTTTGGGGGATTTTCTTCCAGTTTTGGTGGTGATGCCGTTCTTGTTTGGGGTGTTTTTGACGTTTTTTGGGGTCTCCGTTGGGTTTTGTTGGGTTCTCGTTGGTTATCATGGTGGAAAAGGGTAAATTGTGGTTTTTGGAGAACATCAGGTAGGTTTAGGGTGTCTTTGGGGTGGATCTATGGTTTTGGGGGATTTTCTTCCAGTTTTGGGGGTGATGCCGTTCTTGTTTGTGGTGTTTTTGACGTGTTTTTGGTGTCTCCATTAGGTTTTGTTGTGTTCTTGTTTGTCATT